>NW_026068044.1:2409783-2478619 GCF_014885135.2 Alexandromys fortis
CCCTCCCTCCCTCCCTCTCTCTCTCTCTCTCTCTCTCTCTCTCTCTCTCTCTCTCTCTCAATCATGGCCTCTCTTTTTCTTTACTTATTACTGTTTTACACACACAAATAAGCTCATAAATATATAAATACATAATAACATATTTTAGGGAATGTCTTCTTTCCCAACTAAACAATAAGATTCTGAGATTCTGAGAAATGCCATTAACCCCTTGGTGCCCCGTGCTCTCTCCACGTCCTCTGGCACACTCAAATCCATAAAAACATGAGTGGCTTCCTGTCAGATTAGAGGTAAGATAAAGGCAGCCACTATGTCCGACGGATCTGTTCGCTATGCACAAGTATTCTGCTGTCATCTTCAGAGTTGACAAGCGTTCAAGTTCAATCACATCTCACAGTCATCTCGTTAGCCAAAGGACCGTGAAATAGCATTCTGTGCTGACCGCCCACTTTCACCCCATGGTCACTCATCTCCCTCCACGGGGAGCCCCGACGGTCCTTCCCTCAGTAAGTGTTTTCCACTACCATGTTTTCCTTTCTCTAAGAACCGAAGGACACAAGCTCACGTCATGCCTGACAGCCTAAGAATTTGTCCCAACACTGATGTCCTGATTTGCTTCAGTAGAACAGTCTTCCATTTTTCCCTGGGTATCTTTTTTCATTAACACCACACCAAGAGGGGAAATCTAGAGGAGAAAGCGTCACTCTGCAAGCATCTTTGCAATGGCTGATAGACCTAAAGAACTTTCTGGAATAAACTAATGACATTAATACATTCCATGACTGGGCTGAAGGAACATAACAGAGGGCTAGAGAACCTGACACTTCTCTGCCTCCAGCCTAACCTCACCTTGCTTTGCAAATGCCTTCACTGTACACCAGTTCTCAGATATCTAATGTCTTAATCCCAGCTCAACAATCCTGATCTGAGGGTGTAGCCCAAGTCTGTCTCCTGAGATGCAGGGTTCTCCAAAACCAACTTGGCCACATGGAAGTTCTATTTCAATCATTATCCCTTCATCTTTGCAGCTCCTGGTTATCCAAAGACTCTGGACAGTAATGCCATCAAATATTGGCGTAAAGTCGCCAACTGTGTGCTTAGGTAGACATCAAGTCCTGGATGCAGATTAGGCTTCTTCTGCCCTCAGGTACTCTACCTCCTGCTGGACCACTCTATCAATGGATGCAATGATTCCATAGCCAGGGTGTGAGATGGGCACAGGCAGAGAGGGAAAGGCACGTAAGAGACACTGGATTTTTGGTCCAAGCCACCTTCTCTAAGACCTCAATAACTCCAAAGTAAGAAAAATTTTCTTAGAAGTCAATCACCATGATGAGTACATACATGCATGCTCAACACAGAAGTCAATCAACGTGATGCAGTAATACATGCATGCTCAACACAGAAGTCAATCAATCACCATGATGAGGTCACACATGCATGCTCAACACAGAACTCAGTCAACATGATACAGTCATAAATGCATGCTCAACACAGAAGTCAATCAACATGATGCAATCATACATGCATGCTCAACACAGAAGTCAATCAACATGATGCAATCATACATGCATTCTCAACATAGAAGTCAATCAACATGATGCAGTCATACATGCATGCTCAACACAGAAGTCAATCAACATAATGAGTGCATACATGCATGCTCAACACACAAGTCAATCACCATGATGAGGTCATGTATGCATGCTCAACACAGAACTCAGTCAACATGATGAGTGCATACATGCATGCTCAACACAGAAGTCAATCAATCACCATGATAGGGTGATATACGCATGCTCAACACAGAGAGCACTGAGAGACGCAAGAGAAAGATATGCACCTGCCTAGCATTTGTGCTACAGACTGACATGGTTTTGATGGGACAAAGAGCACTAAGGGACGTGAGTACTAAGCAGGACCTACACATCCTTACCCTTCCAGACCTCAGAGCCGCACAGAGAATGGGGGCTTCCTGACTGAATGTTTGCCAGCCCCGCTCCCTGAGATTGGGGTTTCGTAGGTCTTGAGAAGATCAAAACTTTAGTGCTTTCTATGTGAAACCCAGGCTTGGCTAAAACCTCTGCTCTTGATGCTCTCAGTTTCCGTGGTCAACATTCCCATTATTCTGTTGCGGAAGCCACTACAGTGTTTAGCATTTGTTCACCGTGAAGTGCCAGGAGTTGGCTTTGTTCTTTCTCTTCCTTTTTACTGTCCTTTTCTCCCTATCCATCACTACATCCACAATTATCAACACCAGTCCTTCCACCAGAAGCAGAATCTGAGGACACCACTACAGATGTCATGAGAAGAGGAGCAAATACAAGGTCCACCTCTCACGGCAGGTTAAAATACAATATAATAGCATAGCTTTTGAATACAGAAGATTCCCTGTATACAACCACAGGCTCTGGTACCCAAGCACTCAAAGACGCCTGCCCTGGAAGCTCTGTACACCCTCCAAATTGGAATGATGTGATTTAGAAATCCCACTATCTTTTTTAACATCCTACTCAATTACTGTCAATCAACAAACAAAAATAGATCTGTGTAACATAACCCTGAGTCAACATATGCAAATGATATCAGCTAATAGGAAGGAAGAAAGTGATTAAGTACAGGCAGATTGCATTCTAGGTGCCTTATGTGTTCAACTTACCTAGTCCTCCAAAAATCCAAGGAGATGTGTACCTTCCCTACTATTCAGATGAGGAAACTGAGGCACAGAAAAGGTGAATGATTGAATGATTTGCCTGGGGGGGAGGGGAGTCACAGAGAAGGCAGGTGCCAGTGCTAGATGTCACACCCAGCTCCAGTGCACACTCTGAAACACTAACAGTCTGACTAACTTGGATGGGTCATTTCCTAGCCCTGCCCACCAATTCACTAATCGATAAGCTACCGAGGTGAATGTTTTCATTTCAATTTAATTTCCTAAGTAAATCACCTTGCAAAATTTGAAGGCTGACCCTGGAACACAGCTCAATCAGTGTGGCCACAGCACTCCATTCTTTTAAGTCCTGCTCCCAGAACCACGTTTCCCCTAGGGTCACAGAAGGGTATACTTCAAAGCTGCTAAAAAACAAACACACACACAGAGATTTCCTGTGTTCTCAACTTTACAAAATGGTAACTATGTGAGGTGACATGTATGTTAATTATCTTCATTTACTCTTTCCACAACACCTATACATATCAAAACGCCCCAGTTAGGCCAGGGAGAACACTCAGTTGTAAGGTGCTTGTCTTGCAAGCATACAAACAGGAGTGTGGTTCCTAGCACCCCTTAGAAGACCCTGTAGACCCTCTGGTCAGGAGACAGAGACAGTCAGATCCCTGGAGCTTGCAAGAAAACACATCTAGCCAAACAATGATCTTTAGGCTCTGTAAAAGTCCTTGTCTCAAAAAAAGAAGGCAGAGAGCAATTGAGAAGACAGCCAGACTTGACCTCTAGCCCCCACGCACAGATGCGCCCACGTGTACACACACACACACACACACACGTATATGTAAAAAAAACTTTATTTGTACCCTAATATAAATGTGATTGACAATTAGAAATAAAACAGAAAAATAAGCATATAAGGTAGGCATGTGTGTATTACTCATCTAATCACATATTTATAAAATACCTCCTATGTGCAAGGCACTACACACATATGTAATGTATGCCAACAAATGCAAGCATACACAGAAAAGAAATTGGAATAAAACAGCAAAATATTAACAAGAGTTGTATATGGACAGTGGGATTAATGTAAATGTTCATTCCCTGTTGTATTTTTCTAAGTCAGAATATTCTACAAGGATTATTACACACGCATACACGCACGCACAGACTTGGAGATACTAATCTGAAAGGACTGAGTATTAAACCAGCGTCCCACCCAGAGGGAGGTACAGATGGTAGGAGGCCAGACCATCCACACTGGCAGAGACAGAGAGAAAGGTCCCTCCTCCGAGCCCCACATCTGAGATCTCCCAGAACAGTAAGACAACCTGATAGAACAGCCAACAGCAACCTCTGCACGCTGGGCAGGGATGATTTAGACAGATTTTAATATTTAAATCTAAATTATTTGTGTGCCTCCTACTTCACAAGAGGAGCAACGTCTAAAGTGTGACCCTATGCCTGGTTCAGATGATGAAAAGAGCATACTGTGTTTTATTTTCCTTCGATACTCATGAACGTTATCAATGGAGGGAAGTCATTTAAATTTAGGCAACGACTTGTCGCTAAAACATGCACCCAAAGCATGGGCGTTAGCATCCTCTACCGTCATAACATTCACCTGTTGCTGCTAAGGAACACACTGCCTGAGAAAGCAGTAATCATCAAACGAAACTGACCAAGTCATGACCGGTGGATTTCCTAGTTCTCCTGAAATACCAACCCAACCCAAGGCGAGCCCACCTAGGAGCCTATAGCTCCTTGGCCCATTACGCTGCTCAGAGCTTGCGGCTGCTTCAGTATTCTCCCAACACGAGGTGTTTTCATTTGCTTCACAGCGAAGAAGACAAACCCTGATGATGTTCCGGCAACATTAATCCAACTCCCCTGTTTTCACACAAGCATTTTCCTGCCTTACAATTATGTGCTTTACAAAAAAAGAATTATAGCAGCACAGGCGCTAAAGCAAATATAGATAGCTCGTTCTCTACCACAGCTGGGTTCTTTAAAAGACGCTGTGTAATTTCTCAATTTAATCATATTTCTGATTGTCGTACATTGTCATTTTGCCCAAAGTAAATCATTTCTAAGACTTCCTATTATGATTACCTAAGTATACAAAGAACCTTTTAACAATCATCACAAAAAGAATACATGAAATCAGACCAATAGAAACTCCCAATGAATTAGATATTTTAGTAGAGCAAGAGGATTGCTCAGCAATATGGCGCCTGCAAGGGACAGGGACTGCACGCTGGCTAGCCAGCACCACAACCTGTGGACAGGCTCTCTCCCACCGCCTCTGCCTCTCCGTCTCCCACCATGTGGCTTCTCTAGTTCCCTCAAGACTTACATTAGCTAAAACTAAACAGTGTGTTGAGTCTGTAATTGTTTGAGGCAGGCAGGGTCTTACAACGTAGCCCAGACAAGCCTGAAATTTGGATCCTTCTGCAGTGTGGGAAGTACAGAGCTGCACCGCTGAGTTTGTCTACTTTGAGTTTGAACACAAGCCACAAAGACATCCAAGTCCTTGGATTTGTTCTTCCCCATCTTTCAAGCAGTTATCCTGCCTGGCTATAAACGCTTGTCTAATGACTTAAAAGCAAAGGTAGACTTAATACCACTTCGGGCCTTAAAAGTGCATTCAAGAGTTTGGCATAGTGGCACACACCTGTAATCTAGTACTTGGGAAACAAGGGCAAGAGAATCAGAGGAGTCTGAGGCCAATCCCAGCTGCAGAGCAAGTTCCAGGCTAGCCTTGGCTACAAGAGTTCCAGGGCAGCCTGGGCTACATGAGGCTCTGTCTCATTACGAAAAAAAAAATCAAGCAAGCAGAAGAATAATTCATGGATATCTGTTTGACCAACTCATTTCTCTTTTTTTTATATTTATTTATTTATTATATATACAATATTCTGTCTGCATGTATGCCTGCAGGCCAGGAGAGGGCACCAGACCTCATTACAGATGGCTGTGAGCCACCATGTGGTTGCTGGGAATTGAACTCAGGACCTTTGGAAGAGCGGGCAATGCTCTTAACCTCTGAGCCATCTCTCCAGCCCCCAATTTCTCTTAATCATCTTGAAGAGAAAGAACCAACTATCACACACACTACTTCGGTGTGTCTTATTTTTTTATGCAGTTTTCTGAACCATTTTATAAACACAGAGTTGGTTTTATAGAACATTAGATGATTTTCAAATCAGATATACAGATTTACAAATTTTAAATTTCATTTTTCATTTCACTCATTGGCTATACTGTTCTAATTGTTAGCCTTCTGGTAAATATTATTTGATGTAGAAAATATCCTTAATTGTAGATTATTTGTTACTTCTTAATATATATACTTAGTCTATGCTAGGCACTGAACTATGTGCAGTTACAGCACAGATATGTGTGTGTGTATACAAGTATACATGTGAGCATATATGTATACATTTCCTTCCATTCATATTGTGTATATATGTGTGTGAGAGAGAGACAGACAGACAGATGCACACACATAGAAACAGGGATGGGGGGGCTGGAGAGATGGCTCAGAGGTTAAGAGCATTGTCTGCTCTTCCAAAGGTCCTGAGTTCAATTCCCAGCAACCACATGGTGGCTCACAACCATCTGTAATGGGGTCTGGTGCCCTCTTCTGGCCTTCGAGCATATACACAGACAGAATATTGTATACATAGTAAATAAATAAATATTTTAAAAAAAGAAAGAAACAGGAATAGGGAAGGAGAGGGTGGCAGGACCCGGCATGTTGCTGAGGCTGGATTCCTGGACTTAAGTGCTCTCCACTCTACCTGCGGAGTAGCCAGGGACTACAGACTTCTTAATGCTGCTCCTGGCTTCCACACTGAACATTAGACCAATAACTCAACTCTAGGTGTAAGACACAGACACTTAGAGATCTAAGTCATGCAGCTAGGAAAGTTTTAACACAAACTGTTCCTAGCCTCACTACACCCACTGTACGGGACTGTCTCACTTCAACGTGTACAGTCACGATATCACAGAAATACGCACCCAACCGTTAACAGTTTAGATCAACAACACTATAAAATTAAGTCTGCAGGCACATTAATAATCTCACTCACTGGCTGTGGCTTTGTGAATGTAATTCAAAGTTTTGAAAATCGAGTTTATACATATTTATAGCCAAAAGGTGTTAATGTTTGTTGATCTAGTCAACCCTAATCCAATATTTTATTACAAAAGATTTAAATGGAATAAACGCAGCCTTTACAATAGCACAAAATGGAGAAAAATGAAACTACCCAAACATAAGTCTAAACAAGTATGGTTATGACAGGAACATAATTATCCTCTTGCAAACAGTCATCAAATCTAGCTGAGCACAGTTCATATGCATATCTTATTAGAAGTATACATGCTCACACACGAACAAAAGCGTGAACAATGAACTACAGATTTGCACAAAGATGATGAGTCCCTCCTCATATTTAGTCAGCAGATCATACACACCACGCCAGGGGCCAACATCCCACACCCCAGGTACAAAGTGGTAGACACTGAAGGCCACACCCTGCAATATATATGGTCCACATCCTCTTGGGTAGGGGGCTCTGATGCTGTATGGTTACAGCATCCTGTTGGGGAAGGGACTCTAATACTGTATTGTTACAGCATCCTGTTGGGGAAGGGACTCTAATACTGTATGGTTACAGCATCCTGTTGGGGAAGGGACTCTAATACTGTATGGTTACAGCATCCTGTTGTGTGTGGGGGGGGGGTGTTGATGCTGAATACTTACAGTATCCTCTTGGAGAAGGGACTCTGATGTTGTATGCTTATAGCATCCAATCGGTGGGAGGGCCTGTTGATGCTGTATGGTTGCAGTATCCTCTTGGGAAGGGGACTCTGATGTTGTATGGTTACAACATTCTGTTGTTGGTTTAAACATGCATGGGCAGCCCGTTTATGGTTGTTCTCCAGTTGTTCCTATGCTGGGCAGTCTTGGATGCTAGAGTTATGATCATACCCAAGCCTCCACAGTCTTCCTTTATGTTGTCTGTCCAGTGATTTGGGGACCTTCCTCTTTGCCTTATCCCATGCACTTCTCCAAGCAGGGCTATCTTTGGGTATCTGCTGCCATTCATTCTCATAACATGGCCAACGTATTTCAACCACCGTTGCCTTATCCTGTGGTTACTTCCTTCTGTAGACGGAGATGTTTCTTAGTGTCATCATTGAGCAGCCTACCTCTTCATGTGACACCTAGAATCCTCCGGAGACATGCCATCTCAAACACATTCAGCCGCTATTCTGAGGAGCATCTCGTTGTCCAGGTTTCAGAGTTATAAAGAAGGCAGCTCAAGACAAGTGTCTCACATACTTGTAATTTTGTTATTGTCCTTATGTCTCTTGCTGACCAAACCTTTCCTAGTGCCTAGAATGCAGCCCTCGTTATCCCTATCTGCCTCTTGACGTCTGAAATAGTTTTCTCCTTTGAACTGGAGTTTTCTGCCAGGGAGACACAGCTGACTGTTTGCTTGAGGCTCAGATTCTTTATTACAGTGTTGAAATCCTTGTGCGCCCTTCCCATGTGCTGTATCTCAGTCTTCTCGGTGTTGACTTTCATACCAAGGTTTTCACTGACTTCCGCCACTCTGTTGACCATGGCCGACAGACAGCTCATTTGGACTTTCAGCAAGTAGTGCTGTATCATCGTCGAAACGCAAGTTATTGATTCGCACACCACCTATTTGCACGCCTATCTCCTCATCCTCCAGGGCTGTTGCTATCATTAATTCCAGGACTATATTAAAGACTATATGTTGGTGAGAGGACACATCCCTGCAACACTCCTATGATTGTCTTAAACTGATCACTTAATTCTCCACAGACTTTGACTGATGCAAAGGTATCATTATATGCATTTTCTAATATTCTTATGATTTTTCTCTGGGTACCTGTAGAACCTCACTGTTTCCCAAAGTCCTTTCCTCCAAACGCTATCAAATGCCTTCCTGGAGTCGATGTAACAGACATATAAGTCTTTTTCAAATTCTTTGTATTTTTCTGCCAGTTGCCTCAAAGTGAAGATCTGATCCATTGTGCTCCTGTTAGCTCTGAACCCGCACTGGGCCTCTGCTAGGATTTCCTCTGTTCTGCTCTTGATCCTTTGCAGGATAAGGGAGGAAAAGATCTTACTGCGATGGCACAACAAGCTAATGCCCCTGTAATTTGAACAGTCCAGCTTCTTCTTCTTGTTGTGTCTGGGAATTACGACTGAGTGCTTCCATTCAGTGGGAATCACTCCGTGTTTCCATATCTCTCTGAAGAGTCTGAGAAGTGTCTCTGCTCCTGAGCCTACTGTAGCTGCCTCCATCTCCTCCACCATGTTATCCACTCCTGGGCCTTCCTGTGTTTCAGTCTCTTGACAGCTTCTTCTACCTCACTCCTGTCAATATTTAATATTTCGTCATCGTCTCTGGTGTTCTAGTGGCTGTCAAAATCGTTTCTCATTGTAGTCTACATGGACAGTATTAGGGTCATTGTATAGGGTGTCAAAGTCTTGTCTCCATCTTTGCTTTACTCCCCGTGGTTCTGCTAATAAATGACCTTGCCCATCTTTAATCGCCTGAATCTGAGGAGCATCTCTGACAGTTATCCACCTGATAGCTTCATAGACAAGATGTGTTTTATTATGGCGTCTAGTCTCTTTGACCTCTTTGCATATACCTTGTGTATGCCACTCTCTATCCTTCTTTGCTCTTCTTTTGAGCTCCCCATAGATAGATAGTTGTGGTTGCACAGACCAGTGCACGCCACAGAGACTTCTTCCATAGAGTGAGAGTTCACAGAAATGACAGCTTCACCCTGAATCAGTCATGGAATACAGGTTTGGCACACACACATGCACACACACATGTACACACACAAAAGACAACACATACATCATACATACCACACATGAACCACAAAAACACATACATACAACATACACACAACACATGCATACACACATACACACCACACACATATGTATATGCATATACATATAAACATACACATTCACACACAGCACACACATATATCACATAACACACACACACCTTTAGGTCTACTGGCTTTTCCAGCACACTGATGTGAGCAAAGAAAAGAAATTCATAACACAGTACGGAAGGAAAAGGCATGAAAGAATCCAAGGAAAATGTCAAGAAAGAACAAAAGATGTTGGCAGCAGAAATCACTGGCCAAAGTGGCACTGTGAATCCGCAATGGACTTGGAATGCTTGGGTGTGCTGTTCTGTGACTACAGGAGGCAAAGTGGCTGTGAACGTTCATATTCCGCAGCAGCCTTAGAGACAAGACACCCTAAGTGGCCATAGTCAGTGTCGTCCACTGACTGACATACTGTCTTGTCTTGAGTCCAGGCTGCAAACCCACAGAAACTGTCAGTGAAGGGGAGAAACCGGGGCCGCACTGAGTGTAGCCAGAGAATTTCTGAGACCATGCATAGTGGGTCAGAGCAGGCCGGAAGAGGAGACTCCAACTCCGAGCTAGTTAGTGACGTAGAGTCAAAGGCTGGGAGAAGCAGTTCGAAGGATGTGGTAAAATACCCAGCCTAAGGTAAGAAGGGCAAATCCGTGGTCACGAAGGGAAGAAGGCCGTGCCGTGACTGATGATCTCAGAGGTACTCATATGTCCTGTCATTAACATATAGGCACACTTCCCCAGGCCAGCCACGTCTTTACTAAAGGAGACCACCTACCAGTCTCAGTCCCCAGCAGTGTTCCTCTTCCAAACCAACCACAGCATCTACCACGCTAAAGAATTCCTGTCTTTGGCCTCCATATACAGTGAAGCCAGGAGATTATTTTAAATGAAACGATGTTTGCCACTAAGCAACACAAAACTAGAGGACCAGGCTTGGAAAGAAAGCAGGATATGTTTTCAGAGATGCTAATTTTTTTGAAATTTAAAGAGATCTAAAGGTCAGTCATTTTCTATGAAGTATCCAGGAGACATTAAAAATATAGGTCTTGCGGAAGAATGCTCCAGATGGGAAATTTTGACTTAGTCACATTAATGTACAGTGTTTTGTTTTGTTTAAAAAAAACAGTTGATATTTCAGAATTTATAAAGAGTAAAGCATGCAGAGGACCAAAAATAGATACCTGGGAACATGATTAGGATGTTTGGATATGAGTAGAAAAATAATAAGGAAAGGAATAAATAACAGGAACAACCAGAGGAAAAGGGGGAGCAGTGGTGGACATATGTTTCAAGAAGTAGACAGTTACACTGTTACTTTATGGAACCGAACAAACACAGCTGGTTTCAATAGCAAAAAGAAGTGTCCTAGTTAGCTTTAATTATGAACTACACAGTCCACTCTAGAGTCCCCCGAGACAAAAGCCCTGACAAGGAATGGCTGGATCAGATGGGCCTGTGGGCAAGTCTGTAGGGTACAGTCAGAGTCTTGAGCGCAAGTTGATGCATGAGGGCCAAGGATGTGTAAGAATGCTAGCCAAACATGACCCAGGAAGAAGGGGGCCAAAGAGAGGGTACTCCTTCATGATTTCCCCTTCTGTTTCTACTCTGTCTTCCCTCCATAGTGACTGGTGACCTGGAAGTGTAAGCCCATGAAGTCTTTCTTCCCTTAAGTTGTTCTGGCCACAACAACAAAAAGTAAACCAGGAAAAAAAAAAATCCTTTATCCAACCTTGAGTAGACACTGAAGCCAAAGAGGGGAAAACCTGAAGGCAGAGAAGCAGATAGAACCAAGGCTGAGTGTCAATTCTGACACAAGGAAGCATGGGGTGAACAGAAAAAAACATCTTGTGACGAGGGCGGAGCTACACATGGGAAGTCCTGGAAACAGTGATTGCCTGAGGTTTACTACTGGTGATGAAACACAATGGCCAAAAGCAACTGGGAGAAAGGGGTCTATAGGCTTACACTTCCACATCATCCATCATCCATCAGTGAAGGAAGCTGGGCAGTGACCTGGAGGCAGGAGCTGATGCAGACATCATGGGGGTGGGGATGGTGCTCACTGGCTTGTTCCTAGTGGCTTGCTCAGTCTGTTTTCTTATAGAACCCAGCACCACCAGCTCAGGGATGACTCCACCCACCATGGGCTGGGCTTTCCCACATCAATCACCAATTAAGGAAATACCTAACAGCTGCATCTTATGGAGGCATTTTCTCAATTGAGGTACCTCCCTTTCAGTTAGCTCTCGCTTGTGTCAGCATAAAATTATCCAGCGTGGTGACCTTTGGATGGAACAAGCCAAAGACCCACGAACTGGTAGTATTGAAGGAGTCTTCAAAGTTTAGTTATGAATGCCAAGAAGGAAAAGAAATCCATTCAAGCCTGATATACACTTATCCAAAATCCATTTCTCAGCACTTTCTACGAGACAGACCCTGTGTTACCGCTAATGATCCAAAGGAAAGGGAGAGACGTCCTTTACCTTAAGGAGCCTGAAGCTTATTGGGGAAAACAGATGATTCTCACAATACAGAAATGAAAATCCAATTGTTGAAACATGAAGAAGATGAAGAGTACAGAGAATCAGGCAATCTAGGTTGTTATTCAGTGTTCATTGTTTTCAACAAATATTAAGAGAGCATTTACTAAGTGCTAGGAGCCTCTAAAACACAAAGTTCTAACAGCCTTTATTGTCATAAATTCTACCAAATAAAAGCAGGAAATAAAACAAATAAGTATATAGTATGCCAGACAGCAGAAAGAGTGAAAGAGAAAACAGGGTTGGGGAGGGGTCAGGGAACACAGTTGATGAATACAGTGACGTCACCAGAAACCCTGGGATTAGGAAGACAGATGCAATGGAGTATTTGGAGCACTGAGATCGAATACAATACCAAGAAAGAATCACACGGCCAATGAAAACAGCTTTCAAAAGTGGGAGGGATGGGGCTGGAGAGACGGCTCAGCCGTAAAGAGCACTGGTAGCTCTTCCAGAGGACCCGAGTTCGATTCTCAGCACCTAATGGTGGCCCACAACTATCTGTAACTACAGTTCCAGGGGATCCAATGTCTTCTTCTGGCCTCTGAGGAGCACTAGGCATGGATGTGGTGCATAGATATAGATGTAGGTAGAATATTTATATACATAAAATAAAATAATAAAATTTTAAGGAAAAATGTGAGAGTAAAATGACCAAACTTTCAGATTAAGAACAGACTTGTTTTGATATGCATCCTTTTTCTTGCAGACTATGGTTTTTACTCTGGATTGAATTCTCCTTCACCATTGGAGAGTTAAAATAGTCTTTAAAAGTCCTTTCTTCTTTAAAAGTTGTCTTCATTTGACTTTGTTTTCCTGTGGGCAAAGGCCACATGGACTAGCACAGCTCACCGAGTGAAACTGAGCTGACCTTCTAGCTGACTGCCCTCACCACCACGTCACAATGCCAGACGCCTTAGTCCACGTTCTCTAGGGTGTCGACAAACTCTTGGTCGCTCCCTATGCCACCAGAATGATGACGATTTCAATAAAAAATTGTTTTATGCCCAACTGAGTTTAAAGGGATGGGATTGAGCTGAAACTAAATGTCCATTTGAGCAGGACTGGCATTTGAAAGGTATAAATCTTTGAATATTTCTAGATAGTGATAGAATACTCTACCTCAAATATGGTTCTTCCCACTTGTTTCTCAATAAGCTATTGTGAATACAAATGGATTTTGTTTCTTTTTATATTCCTAAGGGAAGATGACTGAAATATAGAAAAGATCGTGTTTTAAAATACCTCTGTGTTTTTGTATTACTTGTGATATTTTATAATTAGTTTTCTATGTGCGAAATCACAGCACTGGCCAACAATGGCAAATGTATGTGACAATGGCAAATGTATGTGTGGTTTGAGCTTTTCTTTCCTAAATTTGTGGCATTCACCTGATTTTACTTATTAATCAAACAATAACTCCAAAATTACTGAATATTCATTATGACACTCCAATTATTTGAATTGAAAGTGGTTTAATGTTTGTTATGTAGCATATTTGCTACTAGATTGTTAAAATAACTTTTACTACATTTGATCATATTTTACATAATGGATTTTGAAAAAAATGACAATTTTTTTTCAGGAACTTTTTCAGTTTAGAAATCATCCGTGTCATGGTCCTTTTAGTTGGCTAACATAGGACGATGTGTCAAATTTTGTAATATTGAACCCTGTTTCATTGCTAGATATTATGCTAATGATTGCTATACTCTCCTTGGTAGAAAAGCATGGCTGAGTTAATTTGCAAGTAACTAGAATTTCAGCGGTTCACACATAGCATGAACTTGTATTCTAGAGTCTCAATGCTCATACTATTGTCCCGAGACTTCATTTGCTATTTCCTCTGTGGAGGAAATTATATCTTTTTCTATTGTTTGCCCATCTTACTGTTCTTACAAAAAGAAGTGTAAATCTGTGTGCCTTTACCCCTAGACTCTTCTACTGACCTTCTCCAATCTTCTACCTTTTCTTGCACACATTTTGATAATCTTTAGTTTAATCGGGAATAATCCAGTCTTCCACCTTTTCAGTGTGTTCCTATAAAATGCATGTATTATAGTTTCTCATATTTACATTCTTAAGTCTCATATTATTCAATTTTTTCTTCGGTAATTGAGCTTAAGATCATGTGCAGCCTACTGGTTCCTGATTTAAGAGAAGGAAAACAGCAATAAAGGTGGCCAAGAACCCAAAGAAGAAGAATATTTGGGAAAAGGTTAGCTGATCCATGTGAGGGGTAACCAGGTAGACCCCCTCTTCTTCAGCATTGAGATAAGACATGGATCTGCAAGGAAGTAGAAGTAGCCAGAGCAGCATGTAAGTCAACTGAAGAAAACTGCCAAATAAAAAACAAAGTATTTTCGGTTGTGAGCCTAACCTTTAAGGGCTAAGCCATCTCTCGAGTACTAAATAACACAGGATGCAACCTAGGACCTCTGCATGTGTATGACAGTGTGTGTGTAGCTTGGTCTCTTAGCAAGGTTCTGACAAGGATAGCAGGACCTCTCCCTGGTGCTTAGCTGGCTTTTGGTAACCTATTCCCCATGCTGGATTACCTGGCCCCACATAAGGGGAGGAGCTCGGTCTTGCATCAACTCGATTTGCAATGCTTTGTGCGACCCATGGGAGGCCTGTCCCTTTCTTAATGGAGATGGAGGAGGAGTGAGTAGGGAGGGGTTAAATGGGAAAGAGGAAGGGAAGTGAGGAGAGGAGAGAGGAGAAACTGATTGGCATATTAAATAAGTGAAAAATGTTATTTAAATAAAAATTTTAAAGCATATTATTATTGAAATTCAGGTAAATCCTATATTTTAAATGTAAGACAGAGGAGAACCATGCACTGAAACGTAAGACCAAGGAAAGAATGAAGTATCAAAGTGATGGGGAAGAGCGAGGGACCAATGAGAAGAAGCAAGAAGAGAAACGGGAGAAGCGGGAGACGTAGCATCTCAACTGATAGGGTCAAATTAGACAGATGAATCTGACCCTTATAAGACAGATGCGGGGTCTTCTCCACAACAGGGAACAATGCTGCCAGGATTTCTGATTGCACCCCTATTTCTGGAGGAGGATCAGGATTTCTGATGGAGTCTCTCTGAAACCTTCAGGTGATGCAGCAGATCAGTGGGAACACTTTTGCAAGCAGATTCCTCCTATTGACTAATGACCCCTTTGACAGCAAGTAAATATGCAAATACGCGGGAGGTCAACGACCAAAACTTTTAACATGGAAGTTATACAAAATAAGACTCCATATAATTGGGAGGCTCATATTAAAATGCTCCCCCCCCTGAATTCTACCCTGTAAGTCATCAAATTAGCACCCATCTTTATTAAAGGGAAGACAACATTTCTTTCGTAAAGTGCTTAGCAGTATACTTCACCTGGTCTGAGTTCTTATGTGCATCCTGAGAGCATCTAATGTAATATATTAAAGATATTGTTCCGGTTGTTACTTTCAGTATTTCTGTTAATTTGAAACGTAGACCTTCTATTTTCAATTCCCTGGTAGTCTTCCATTAATGAATATGCTTCAAATGTCTTCCGAGATTATTCTTTCTCTTGACACTAAAGATTAACTGTTTAAAATAAATTCTTTCAAAGTCCCATCTCAGTCCCGCGGCTTGCTAACCTTGGAAACGCTTTCACTCTTGGAGAAGGGAAATCTGAAACACAACTTCAGTTTACTAAGCAGGGTCAATAGAGAATACTTAATTGGTACTATTTAAAGGAAGAATTGGATGTATAAACACCAAAACAGTTTCATAAAACTCCTGGCGATTACATTCAAAGCAGCTAGTGATTCCACAACTTTGGTTACCAATGGCTTTCCCCCAAGATGGCTGGAAAGGGACCTTTTTTGGCCACCCTGGACTACAATAGCATGTTAGCATGGTAAGCAAGTGTAGCAGCTGCCCTAATGCCTACATCTCCACAGGCAAAAGATAAATATGCAGGAGAAGAGGAGAGGACATTTCAAGCAGAAGGGGCAGGAAGTACAGGGGCCCTTTGGCCAGGCCTCAAATAAGGGTAGCACTTTCAGAACACAGAGTCATGCAAGCAGATCATGGGCAGAAAGACTGAAACCACAGAAGGCCAGAATCTAAGAATTTAAGGCCTTAGGATTTTGCCCTTGTCCTAACCTGCAGGCAACGGAGAGACGAAACTTTTAAGAAAAGAACGGGTGGAGGTATCCACAGGATCCGGCTTACCCTACAAGAAGAAAGAGTTAGCTGTACTGTGCCATCAGCGTGAAGTCATATCAAAAGCAGGTCTGATGGAGCCAGCTGGGAAGCCAAGGTGGGGGGACAACAGCTAGAGCTGAAGCAAGATGAAAAATAGACAGACTTTAGAAGATAAAGTCCTTAATCAAAAGCAGTTGCCTTCCATGACAGACTAGCCAAGACAGGGAGAAAGGGAACAGCAAGATGGCCCCCAGGGCTCCGGCTGTGCGGCTGACACTCAGGGCAGTCCCCAGGCATCTTCATCCCTGCAGGACAGTCAACGGCAGAAATACTGAAGAGAACATCTTGGCTAATGTCAATTCTGTCGCTTATGTTTTTCAAAATTAGTCCTATAGGGATTACCAACACAAGATAGGAGCACTCATTCCAGAAACAACCTAACAGTTATTAAAAAACAATACATAAATTCCCCACTTAAGTTGCTCACAATTTAGCCCATTTATATAATATCTACCCAGAGGCCAAGACATAAAAAACATTTCCTCATTTCATCCTGATAATTTCATGGCCAAGTGATGTTATCTATTTCTCCTGTTCCCGAGAAAGAAGACGGAGGCTTAAGAAGATAAGTGATTTGCTGAACCTGCTGGGGCCAATCAGGCAGCAGGGCCTAACGGTTTGATTCTAAGCACACAGTCCATGCTTGCTTTCAAATATCAAGATAATCATTCTGCAGAAATAAGAACTAAAAGAATATACTATTAAAAAAAGAACATTTACCCTGGGCTGAAGACCAAAACCTGGCTGGACACTCAAGATGGAAACTGTCTGTTTCTGTGTGACTCTCTTACTCTTCCTCCCACCCTCCTGCCATCCTTCCAACCCATCTTCCCTACAGAGTCTGCTCTAAGTATTCTATATAGCTGTGGATTGCACCAAATCCACAGTGTGCATTATAAGTGTGCGTTAGATACTGTCTTAGAAGAATGTGACCCTCAATCACATACAGAAATGAGCAAAAAATGTGATCCCAGTCTTGAACATTCTATGAGTTACTGTACACATAAAGCAAGAGAAATAAATAACAAATAACTTTACCAAAGCACAAAATATGCATATCTGGTTCCTTTTGGCTATTAAGGAAAAGCCACAGTTGTCTCTGAAAGCCCCAGTGTCAGATAAAAATAAGGATCTATCAAAGAGACAGCAGACCAACTTAAAGGACCCAACTGTCCAAACTACAATAGCGGCAACCTGAGCAGGAAAACAATGACAGACATGGCTTAAAATACACTGAATGAAATAAGGAACCTATGGCTCATATGGAAGTAAATGAAAGAAAGAAGTAAATAGGAAACTGGTGAAAACTATTAAATTTGCTATTTTGAATTGTGTCCTTTCTAGACACTGTCAAAAGGACAAATAATTTCCCAGTGGTAAAACCTGACAAGGTATACTAAAGCAAAGAATCAAACAAGGGACAAAGCAGAGATGTGTGCCAATGGATGGGGGGGGGGCAATGAGGGCAAAGAGAAAGGAGGCACTGGGGGAGTTCCTAGGAGATACCTGAAACTCCATCATGAAGAAATAGTCATGAATCCAAACTAGAGACCATGGGGATAAGAAATAGCATGTCACCAAACAAGCCCATGGTCTAAGTTTTCAAATGAAGCAGTGTAGGTTTAAGTTTAAAGGACATTAAAATGTCTCCAACATCGCAACTGTCATCTCAATGACAGAAAAGGAATCAGACTGAACAAAAGGAAACGTGCTCAGCACACAGTGCACACTCTGTAAACACCCTGTGATTTAGACTCCAAATCAAACAAAAGCTTCTAGCAGGAGAAGAGGCTGAGACCTAGAGAGGGAAGATGGGTTCTGATTCTGGAGCCTCTTGTCCGCAGCACAGAACCCTTGGGGTGCCAGCTCTAGGATCAAGCGTTGATCTGCAGCAGTTTCTTCATTCAAGCCAATATGAACAGCAAGCGCTCACGCATCTTCTCAGAGTGCAGTGACCTTACACCCCAGGGACTGACCGCAGATGCAGCAGACGATGGAGGCTTCCTCCGCTGGGCTCTTCGGTAGGGCAGCTTGGATGCAGGAATCATCTGAAGCCCTCATAGGAAGGTCTTCAATGAGGAAAGTATACACTGTGGTGTACACAGTCATCTGTTAAGGAATTCTAGGTATGGTATAAAAATGACCTTCATAAAGCAGGTGGCATGACCATGGGGCATGGCCCTATGCTTGTGCTCCAGCCAGCTTCACTCATTGGCCAGTGACTCTCAACACACGTGTTTCCAAGCTTCACTCATTGGCCAGTGACTCCAGGAAGACAGCACCTGTGTCCCAGTCCTTTGGGCTTACATTCACCCTCCCATCAGTTCACCTAGAATTGGCTGCTACCACAGAGAGGACTGGCGGCTAAACAAGCTACGTTCAAAAAGCAGCTCACTGATAAGCCATTACCGAGAGCAGGTGAATGATGTGAAAATATGTGCTAAAGTTACTTAGTAAAGAAGAACACTCTTCATTAAAATGCACTTGAGTTCCTCAGTTATTACAGGACCCCCAAGAAAAGCTCATCAATTAAAAAAAGGAAAAAAACAAAACAAAACAAAAACAGTTTATCCTCCAGTGAACATCACGGCACAGTGAAATTTCATTTTTTTAGGTTCAAAGTAACAAATGCCAAAATATTTAATTGATTATTCAGTGATAGTAAATGCCATCTATATTAATGGGAGCTGAATAAAAGAAGATCCATTTATTCGCCCCTCTCATAATGTTGCTATCCATTACGGTGAGGATGACATCACTCATTGTAATGAGGAATGGGCTCAGTCAGAATGAACTAGTCTCTCAGTAGCTTTGGCAGATACAGACATTCTAGTTCCACTGACACAATGAGAGCAGGCCTGGGACTGTACCCAAGTAGAAAGCTAGCGAGCCTAGGGAACAAATCCAAGACAATAGTCGAGGGTCCCGTCTCTGAAGCTGCTGGAATCTCTAAATGGACAGCACCCTCCAGCACCAACACTAACCCTTCGAAGTGGGGAAACACCTTTGTAGCCATACTGATTCCTGTCTAGACCACTTGGCTAACACTACTCAAGAGCTTTAATACTTTACTATATCAGTTTACACAATGGCAAGTCTCCTTGGATTGACTGGACCTGTTTACATGCCCTTTAAAAATATGTTTAATTTAAGAGAAGATATGTCATGTTATACAGTTGAAAACTTTAAACGCACATATCCTAAGACATGGAAACCATCCCCAAAATATAAACACACACGGGTGGAAGGGATGTGTGAAGAGGTTTTGAAGGGGTCATCCAGAAGAAAGACCTCCAGGTGGGTGGAGTGATTCTTGAGATATTACATCTCAATAGCATGTTTTAGATGCTCCATGAAGCACAAAGCTGTTGGCAGGAGGTGAAAGGCAATGGCCAGATGGTAAGACGCCCCTAACAATATCCCAGGGGAAGCAGGTAAGACACTCTAACAGAATCCAGAGGGATTTCAATAGGATAACACACACACACACACACACACACACACAAAACGAGAGAGAGAGAGAGAGAGAGAGAGAGAGAGAAAGGCTACAGGATCGCTCTAAACATCCAGTACTATTCCTACTAGGGAGATCTTATTGGAGAGTTCTCAAGCAGGATGGGTAGAGAGAAAAGTGAGGAGATTTTGGCTGGGATTAGAAATGAGTTGGTAATAACAGACATGTCTATGGGATTATGGTTTGACTACAGGCCCATGATGGGTCTACTCAGTGAGCAACGGCCAGCAAGGAAGACTGGACACTGGGAACCAAGGACAAGATCCATTACACAGGCAAATGAAACAGTAAGGACAATAATAGCATTAAAACGCCAACTGATCTGAACGGTCCCATTCAACCAACAGAACTCTAACAATTCTCCATTGGACACTAGTGAGCTAAGCAAGAGGAGAGTGAACAGCATGCCACGTGTGGTACTCAGATGGTGGTGAACAGGGTCAGAGGAAGGCAGGTAAGGAAATACTATACATCTCCCCTGAAAGGTGCGCTCTGCCTGTAGGGGAGAAAACACAGAGAGCAAAAGAAACTTCTATAACGCTATATGCACAGTAGTGTTTTGAATCTTGGCATAGAATCAATATAGGTAAAAACATACTAATTCTACCCTAATAAATCCATAATTCAATGCTCAGTGATATGAGTGATAAGCAAGTGCTAACTGCTGAGTGATGGGAAATATTCCATGACCGTACAGTAAAACAAACGAGGTACAGAATACTTATGTCTCTTTCTGCACTATTTTAACTGCAGATTTTCTACAAATCTGAAATTATTCTAAGTCCTCTTCAGCAGATAAAAGCAGAAAGGGTAGGCCATGTGTCTTACTTATTCTATGGCTATGATGAGACACCATAACCATGGCAACATACAGAAGAGAAACTTTCATTAACGCTCACAGTTTCAGAGGGACAGCCCATGGTCATCATGGTGAGGATCACGGCAGCCAGCAGGCATGTAAGGCTCTAGAGCAGCAGCTAAGTTCTTAAACCTTGACCCAGAAAGACAAGGAAGAGAGAGAAGCGCAAGGGGCATGGGCTTTTGAAACCTCAAAACCCACTCCCAGGGACACACCTCCTGCAACAAGGCCACATCTCCTAATCCTTCAAAAGAGTGTACCAACTGTGGATAAAGCCTTCAAATACACAAGCCTACAGGAGCCAGTATCTTCAAACCATCACACCACGTAAAGAATCTAGAACCACAGATGTTTCCAGAAGAGGTTGGTTGTCCCAAAGAATAGGGAGCAAATTCACTAGCTAAGATCATGAAGTATGGTCTCCTGTTTTGTCCTCGGAATAAAATAAACTCCTTTGAGGTCCCTTCATGGTCACCACAGGTTACAGGAAATTTTAGGGACCTTGACATGGATTACCTCACACCATGCTATTAGGGTCCCTGGTAAGGGTATTAACCTTGTTGATAAAAGAATTAAACATGGACTCAGGGAAAGCTTAACATAAATTTTATTAAGAGTTTTTTTTTTTTAAAGAATCCTTAAGATAGCTAAGGTGTAAGTGTTGGAAGCTATGTGGAGTAGTTGGATGGAAAGAGGAAGGGAGAAGCCATGACTTTTGACTTAAGCATGGAAGTCTGTCACTAGGCACAGGACAGACAAGCAGCCCCAAAGCAGGAGTGGGGGGGTGGGAAGATCTTTGAAGCCTGAACAAAGAAGCCTAAAGTATAACAGAGAACATTGCCAGGTTAAGACAGCATTCAAAATCATAAGAAAGAGACACAAGAAAGAAAAAGAATAAGCTCTATTTTTTCAGAAAAAGTAGGTTGGCTTGATCCCACCATCTGTTGTGACCATAAGTGACTGCTTTAAATAAATTTTTAAAATCAAACAATCTAAAGATAACTGTTGTTAAAATATTGACATATTAAATATTATCATCGGCTTCTATTATGGTGATTTCAAGTTTCCAAAGACATAAATGATATAATTATCTACAAATATTTAAGCCACAATGCTTTCCCTATAAACCAAACTCATTGAATATTCCTTTACAACTTTCTGGAGTTATAAACAGTGCCACACCTGAGCCAGCAACCTCCACAGTAGCAGGCCCCAGCCAGCGACCTCCACAAGAGCAGGTCCAAGACAACCACCTCTGCGGAACCAGGCCTGAGCCAGCAACTTCCACAGGATCAGGCACAAGCAAGTGTCTTCAAGGAAGAAGGACCAAACGACCTACAAGATTGCAGAGCAACCTACGAGAGGGCAAAGCAACCTACAAAAACGCTGAGTGATCTCCAGGGTGACTGGAACTGTGGCTCCGACTCTACAATGAGGAGCAACCATCTAATCACTGGATCCACTGGCACTTGGAAGATTGATCACCAGAGGCACAGGCCCAACTCCAACAATGAGAGGGAAAAAAGGGTAGAGAAGATAAGAACATACTCAACAGCACAGGGAGCAACATGTCATACCAACAAAAAATAGTGGCTCTAAAACAGCAAGACTTGAATGCCCCGTTATAGATGAAGCAGAAGAAAATGACCTTAAAACATGACTTTAGGAGAATGTTTGAGGTCCTTAAAGAGGAAATGAAAAATTCCCTCAAAGAAATGCAGGAAAAGACAAACAAATAATGGGAAGAAATCAACAAACCCCTTAAAGAAAGCCAAGAAAAAGCAATCAAACAGGTGAAAGAAATGATTCAAGACTTGAAAATTGAAATACAAACAATAAAGAAAACACAAACCAAGGGAATTCTAGAAGCAGAAAAATATAAGAAAATGATCAGGAACCACAAATACAAGCATGAACAACAGAATACAAGAGATGGAAGAGAGAATCTGAAGCACTGAAGATACAAAAGAGGAAACAGACTCACAAGTGAAAGAAAAACGTTAAATATAACAAGATATCTAGGAAATATGAGATACCACGAAAAGACCAAACCTAAGAATTGAAGGAGACATAAGGATAGAAGAAAGAGAAGTTCAACTCAAAAGCACAGAAAATATATTCAACAAAATCATAGAAAAAAAAACTTTCCCATCCTAAAGAAAGATTCGCATATGAAGATACAAGAAGCTTACAGAAAATCAAATAGACTGGACCAAAAAAAAACCCTTGTAACATAATAATCAAAACACTAAACATACAGAATAAAGAGAGAATATTAAATGGCCAAGTAACATATAAAGGTAAACCTATCAGAATTAGACCTGACTTCTCAATGGAAACAATGAAAGCCAGATGGTCCTAGTCAAGTGTTATGCAGATATTAATATCCCTTAATATAAATGGACTTAACTCACCTATAAAAAGACACGACCTAACATATTGGATATAAAAACAAAACCCATCCCTCTGCTGCATATAAGAAACACACCTCAACCTCAAAGACAGATATCACCTCAGAGTAAAGGGTTGGGAAAAAAATTTCCAATCAAATGGACCTAAGAAACAAGCTTTTATAGCTATTCTAATATCTAACAAAATAGATTTTAAACTAAAATCAATCAAAAGAGACAAAGAAGGACATTTCATATTTGTCACAGGAAAAATTCCATCAAGAGGAAATCTCACTTCTGAACATCTATGCCCCCAATACAAGGGCACACTCATATGTCAAAGAAACACTACTAAAGCTTAAATCACACATTAAACCCTACAAGCTAATAGCGGGAGACTTCAAAACCCCACTCTCACCACAGGAAAGATCTACCAGACAGAAATTTAACAGAGAAATAAAGGAACTAGCAAACGCTATGACTCAAATGGACTTAACAGATATCTACAGAATATTCCATCCAAACCTTCTCAGCACCTCATGGAATCTTCTCAAAAACTGATCACCTACTAGGTAACAAAACAATCCTCAACAAGTACAAAAAAATTACAATAACCCCATGTATCTTATCGGATCATCATGGCTTAATATTAGAATTCAACAGCAACACTAACTTCAGAAAGCCTACAAACACATGGAAATGAAACAATACTCACCTGAATCATCAATGGGCCAAGGAAGAAGTAAAGTAATAAATAAAGACTTCCTGAAATTCAGTGAAAATGACCACACAACATACCCAAATTTATGGGACACAATGAAAGCAGTGTTAAGAGGAAACTTCAAAGCAGTAAAAGCCTACATAAAGAAGCTGGAAAAATCCCGTACTAGTGAGTTAACAGAACACCTGAAAACTCTAGAACAAAAAGAAGCAAATTCACCCAGGAGGACTAGATGGCAGGAAATAATCAAATTGAGAATTGAAATTAACAAAATAAAAACAAAGAAAAAATACAAAGAATTGATGAGATTGATTTTCTTCAAGAAAATCAATAAAACAAACAAACCTTTATTTAAACAAACCAAAAGGCAGAGAGAGAATATCAAATTTAACCAAGTCATAAACAAAAAGGAGAACACAATAGAAACAGGAAATCCAAAGAATCATCAGATTACACTTCATATTCTATAGAAACTTGATATTTTCAATGTATTAATATTTAGTCACTTTCATCTCTTCTCTGGTGAATAATCTATAACCTTTGTCTGGTGATGACTGAGCCCACAGTAATTCTCATGATTTACCCAATGTCCTTATGTATTTATGGCCTGTTCTTCATTTTATCTATGGATGATATTTTTTGAATTTCTATTCCCATTTTATTCATTATCCTTTATGCTACATACAGTGTTTAACTTGTATATGTGTAGATCTACATTCTCTTTACACGTTTCTCCATTCACAGTTCTATGCTCATAAAAACCCCCACTGCCCCAATGCAAACAAGCCAACAATGCTTTTAAAGACACTTATAGATTGAGGATAAAAAAAAAAATCCAGATTATTTGTGTTCACAAAGAAATCAGAGATGTAAAAGCAGAGGCAGACAGGTCTGAACTTCACATTTATTGATCAGCATAATTCTCTCACTTTACCACGACCAACTATTGACAAGAGAATCTTAACGTGCTGATACAAGCCTTCTCTCGGGGAGATGGAGCTACAGGAGCTATGTCATTTTTTAGTCACCAGGAAGAATTTTAGCCAAAGAGTCTCCAAAAACCAACCAAACAAACAAACAAAACGTAACTCTCCAGGAATGGCTATTTCAGGGAATATGTTGTTCAGCCCGCCCCGAGTACCCGTTAGCATTTTATCAGCAGCTTCTTCCCCACACCTTCATCTTAAGCCCTACACAGCAGAGAAAGTTGCTAACACAGAAAGAGCATGTGTAGGCTAAAAGGAGCCATACGACTTGTTGGACTTGGTTTCAAATCTTGAATTCACTGCCAATTAGTGAAGTTTATTCTGAGAAAGCCAAGTGGCACTTGGGATCCCTTGCCCATAATTTAATGTAAGTGGCACAAGTTGGCCACTCAAACTATGTCATAACAAGAGCCAAAGAAGCACACACTGGCTATAAAATTGCCACAAAGAGTTACATGTTTATATTCAGTATAATATTCTTTCTATGCATATAAACATATCAATGTGTACAAACACAGTTCTGGTTTGGTTGCTATTATTCTTTAAGAAAAGTGCCTAAGTTTCTCCAGATTATTAAGGAGTCTAAGGAAAAAAATTGACTGTTCCACAATCTGCAGGTTGAATAAAATCTCCATTACAATGCTAGGATAATATGACAATGGGAGATATATTTCACTCATTCCATTAAACATAGTAAAAATATACATTATTTCCTAAACCCTCCAGATGACCCTATTTTCATTATAAGTAGCAATTAATGGCATGCACACACATAAAACAAAGCTAATCCTTCTTCTAAACATTTAGTTATGTTCCAGAAGCAATTAATAATGTCAAATTTGGGGCAGAGTAAATCACAGCAAGAAACGCTTGAGAATGAATGATTAACTACAAAACAGGACAGAGAACACAAAGCGAACTGACTTTCCATAAAATCTGAGAAACTATTTGAAAGGCACAAATCCTTGCATGCAGTCAAAACGCAAGCAATGAATTGGGAAAAGACCCTATCATGAGGAACTGAAACGTTCCAAATTGTTCACCTAAGCCTATGATTTTCTTCCAGAAATGATTCAACCACAAAATTTAAAAAAAAAAAAACAAAATCAATTTATATTAGTGTGAAAATATAGCTCCAGGGGAGAAATGACAATTTAATAAATATCAACCGATCTCTGAGAAAGAAAAATAAATGTTAAAAAAAACCTGCTGTTCGGGCCATGCGCAGGCCAATTCCATTTCTAAAATTTGAGTGTTGTATAACTGAAGTATATTCCAGTGGATCGAACATCAAGTTATATAATTATCAAAGTCCTGCACCCGGTTCTGCTTTCTCAGCAGAGAACATGACAGGCCTTGGTGGCAGCGACAGACTCTCTGCTTAAAGCAACATACATTTTTTTTAAATTTTAATAGAGAACACTTTGAAGGTCACAGATTTTCAATATTGTATTCCAAAATTAAGCGATAGTAAGCAGTCTTTTAGAAATCAAAACATTCGAAATATAAAATAAGTATTTTTGGTATTTTCAGAGTTTTCTAGAGGCTTATTATCAAATTTATGTACCTTTCTTCCCAGATAATGGGGAAAAAATCCTGTTGTATCGTCACTGGCATTTTATAGAAATTTTAATAGCAATTGTCTCATGGAAACAGCCACTAAGCAGCAGCTCTGTTTGTTGATTTAAATTTAATGTATCTGAAAATCAGAGGAATACCAAAAAAAGCCAATATATCTAAAGTCTACCCACGTGTGAAGAACCATGAGGATATTTACTCTGGATTAAATGTACCATCTCTTCTCCATGGCTTTAGCAGGAATGAACAAGCACAAACATCAGATGATTCATCGGTCGGGGGGGGGGGGGGGACAGAAGCAAGGAGATAAGGCACAAACTCAGTACCACCTTCTATCACTAACGGAGCTAGAGACCAGCAAAGCTCTCCTTCACAGCTTGTTTAAAAGGCAAATGCATATAAAAATAAAAGTTTCAGCTTTATATCCCTTAATATGTCTATAAACACGAGAAGACATCAATTAAAGTCTACATCAGAGTATGTACTACTCCAGACCATGAGGAAACTGGAGACAATAGGATTCTATATTCAAGCTAAGAAGCCTAAGACAACTAAAGCAATCTAGCCAAATTTCCACAGGATGGTTGCTCCCTGTAAATTACAGCTGCACCAGACGATAATAATTACCTTGGCTTAAAACTGTGGCGTCACCTCTGGGCTTCTTTTCTTCTTCAGCTTGTCCGTGGGATGGAGAAAATGTGGTTTAGCTCATTACTCATGTGAACCTGCTTGTATCAGCTGCTTTCCCTGGTATCAGGCTAAACTACCCTGATGACAGCAACTCCTGGAGGAAGGGTTTTTTTGGCTTGTCGACGTGGAGAAGGCTTGCGGGCAGGATCTTGGAGAAGCTGGTCACACTGCACCCACAGTCTGGAATCAGAGAGGAGTGAATGATTGTGACTCAACAGCTTTCTTCTTCCTATGCAACCCCATAACCAGGTGTAGGGAATGGTGTTGGGGTCTTCCCTCAACCCAATCCAACAACCCCTCTGAATGCATCCCAAAGGCTGGCCTTCTTAAGGTTGTCACTCTGCTTCAACACTGAGAACTGAAGCTTCGCGGGTAGCAAATGTATGAACATCCATGTCACTGAGGGCTTGCCATCGAGCCAGCACCTTCCCATCACCACCTCTCTTCATGGGATAAATTCATTCTCTCAGCCTCGTTTGTTCACTGGATACATACAGAGAAAGTGAGCTTCAACAGCCTTTGAATATAAAGGTAGAAACGGGTGCCCCCACCACCTCCACAGCTGCGCTGGAGGGCTGCATAGCCGTGGTTGACTGGAGGAGCGCTGCCTTACCACCACAACGAGCTCAGCTCTCAGTCCTCTTTTCAGCTATCTGGTCAACCTCACTGCGTCAGTACCCAATTAAAATAATATTAGCTAACTGTAACCACACTGACCAACTAAAATGCACAGACGGCTACAAGGACCCCTGAAAAAAAGCAACAACACAGACTGAGTAAAATACACAAAATAAACACAAGTGACGAGAGATTATGTCCCCGCCTTTCCTCACAGTCACGGCGCACACCAGCATGATCACAGCTCCGGGGCTAAAAGAGAGCCTTCAGCAAATGGTGGCACTGGAGTAGGAGGGCCTTCTGTCTATAGGTTACTTTCACTGGTCAAATAAAGAAACTGCCTTGGCGTTTTGATAGGACAGCAGCTTAGATAGGCAGAGTAGACCCAACAGAATGGCACTCTGGTTTTTAATTTACGTACTTACCGAAAGAGAGGCAAGAGCCATTTTTAAAGGCAGTATCTAGACATGCACCTTACTTCCATGGCTTTGTGGCCATGCAAAACGTGTGCTGCCTCTCAGAAGTATGTGAAAAGTTAAAACTGAAGAACAGAACTGCTGCTGCTGCTGCTGAGAAGTTTTCAAAGGAAAGGTGTGGGCTCTTAATTCATTTTTGGAAAGACGGTTATGTATTCCTCTTGATTAGTTCCCAAATAAATTGTCGTCAGAGAAGATGAAAATTTAGCAGGTGATTTACACAAAATCTTTCATAATTAGTGACTGATGATGGAAAATGAGTTAGATGATTTCGTAAGTTCAGCCAACAACCATTTCCTCACGTTTCTCAGACATAAGTTTGGGCTGTATCTCATCAGCCTGAAACAGACACTGACTGTCCCAGTTGCTCGGGGCTGACCTGAACGTAGCAATGCGAAGTGCTATGTCTAGGTAAAGCACCCCATCTGAGGCAAACAGGAAGGTCTGGTCCCCCTAGCTGTGGCATCCATTAAACTAAAGTTCAAAGACTACACACAATCGCGCCACAAGCTTTCGACGAAGTTTCAACAAAGGGTCGTGCTTATTTTAATGAGAGTCTATTAGTTCTTTAACTGTTAAATGCTATTAATTTCATTTTTATATTGTGGTTTTGGTATTTTTGAGACTGGGTTCATGTTATGAAATACTATTTCATAGCATAACGTCTTAACTATATACAGAAATAAGATTAAAGTTTATCAGTAAGTATTCTTATGTCAAGTGTCTCTTGAGGCTCCCATATTGAAGGGTTGGGAAATAGCTTGCGGTCCTACAGGAAACAGTTTCAGGACGAACCGTTGCGGTGGCACTAGAAGATTGTCCCTCTGCCCTCTTCTTCCGCTCTCTGTCACCCCTCTCCCTCCCTGCTCTTGCTTTCCCCGCCCTTTTCCCATCCTTGAGGGAAGAAGCTGTGCTCTCCTCACAGGTCACTGTAACATGCTCCCATCCCACAATCAAAGTAGACAGCCAACCACGGACTGGAGAGCCTAAAACGCCGGCCAAAATCAACATTTCTCCTCTTCCACGTATTTACCTTGGTCACAGAAAAGGAACACTCGCTCACATGGTGGGGGGAGCAAATGAAACAGTTTAATGAGGACAGCACCAGCTGCCAGTCGTTTATGCTGTAATAACTGATCGTTCCTAGATGCTTTAGCCCAGTGTTTTTCTAAATGTGTGATTTGCTAAGGTGTGTATTTATTTATTTGTTTATTTATTTATTTATTTATTTATTATGTATACAATATTCTGTCTGTGTGTATGCCCGCAGGTCGGAAGAGGGCACTAGACCTCATTACAGATGGTTGTGAGCCACCATGGGGTTTCTGGGAATTGAACTCAGGACCTTTGGAAGAGCAGGCAATGCTCTTAACCTCTGAGCCATCTCTCCAGCCCGAGGTGTGTTGTTTTTGAGTTAATATGCTTCAACATCTATGTGGGTAATATTTTACTGTTCTATGTCTATCTCTCCCTAAGTCTCTGTCCCTATGTCTCTGTCTTTTGCTATGTGTCTCTGAGGTCTCTCTCTGTCCCTGTCTTTATCTCTGTCTCTTCCTCCATCCCTCCCTCCCTCTCACTCTTTCTCTCTCTCTGCCTCTCCCCATGTCTATATGTGTATATACACAGAATATAATCTTACAGTGAAAAGACTCCCTCCTGCGTTCCTCCAGCTGACTAGTGCCTGGCATTTCTAAGCAGTAAACACTTTAAATTCACTTATACTAGATCCTAAAATGTATGTCCTTGGAAATGTTTTCCTTATGAAAATATAAAGAAACACGGCTGTGTGTGCTTATTTCTTGGTCTTGTCTCCAGAGGTATCCTCTTGCAGTCTTAGTGTTTGCTCTGATGGGGTCTTTCCGACAGGGTAGGTTTATAGAATGGTGCTCTACTCATCTTCCATAGCTACATTATAATAAACAGGTATGTCAGTGTTTATCTGGCTCCTTATTGATAAATATTTAGGTTGTTAGTTAGCCATCCCGTTTTGACCAAATTTACAACGCTGCAGCAAAAGCCCAAGGTACAGCAAAAGCCCTGTACCTCCCTAAGTTCATGTGCAGTAACTTCGAAGGGTAGCGCCGATGGAAGGAGCCGTGCACCCTTGGGTTGCGAGGTGCTTCTGCGTCCAACTCTCCTCGGCTGCTTCACTCCGTGCCCACGAGACTGATAAGTGCTTGGTTCTGCATGTCCATCTCAACAGCTCGTGCGGTAAGTTGGGGTGTATGGCACAGTGACCAAAGGAGACCCCACTGTAGCCTCTGCCATCTGTCCCATCATGAAAAGGCTAACGCATCATTTGTGTTGCGAGATTTCTGATTATGCTGTGTGAAGATACATCACGGTGACTGGTTTATGAAAAAGCTAAAAGGTCAGTAGCTAGGCAGGAGGTTGGGGTGGGACTTCCGGACAGAGAGAGCTTCGGGAACAGGAAAGGGGGAGTCTCCAGCTGGACACAGAGGAAACAGGACATGCAGGAGGAGAGGGGAAAGCACAAGGCATGTGACACAACACCGGTTCATAGGAAAGGGTTAACTTCATTTATAAGAAACAAGTTTATAGAAACAAGACTAAGCTAAGGCAGAGCTTTCGAAATGAATAAGAAGTCTCCACGTCAGTATTTGGGAACTGACAGGACCCGACTGATTTACAGATCATTTGTATTTCCTTTACGGTGAAATACCTTTCTATACGTGATCATGTTTTCCCTGAGATGACGATCTATTTTTAATCCTAATAAAGTAGGAAAATTAGTTGTTTATCTCTGTTACAGTGTGCAGACATAATGTGTGTGTACACTGTGTGTGTGTTTTGTTGTGTGTTATATATACATTTTATTTTTCCAATGTTTTCATTTCTATTTTCATTTTGATCATGATATACTTTTAAGGTTTATCCAAAGAAAAACAATGATCAAGCCTTTGGCTTATGGTGTTTAGATTTTAGAAAAAGCTAGGAAAGCTTCTTCATTCTGAGATGACAAGGAACTTCCCCTTTGCATGCCTATGGCTCATTCCTTACACTGAACGCTTCGGTGTCTGACTTGTGCTAGAGAAGACAGTGAAGGGAAGACATTAGTTTTAGGAAGCTATGCAGGTGTCCCGACTTAACAGTCTCCTTCCCTCACCAGCCTCAGAGACCTGTGGGTACCAGCCTATTTCTGGCTTCCTCGTCTGTTTAGTCAGTCTGTCTGTTGATTCGTGTGCCAGGACCACACTGTTTTCATTGCTGCAGCCTTATGGTTTCACACGCTTTCTAGGTTACCTAATGCTTCCCTAACAATAAGAGAGCTCCACTTGTATACAAATTTTAGAATCAAGACAGACAAAAGCTCAACTTCCAGTGTCCCCCTTCCTATCTGCATGACAGGTGATGTATTGAACCTCTGTGGATCTCAGTTTCCTGTGTAGACACAGAAACTCATGTCTTCTTGTGGGGCTTTCTGGGGATTACAGTCCTGTGGGTAAAATCCTTAGCCCAGCACATGACACATGGCAGACTTTCAACTACCTGAAGCAATCAGTCATTTTGCCAGATTTCAACCTGCTAATAATGTATCCAGGGACTTTACAATTAAATTCGTGGGCCTGTTTGTGTTTATTGACTAAAGAAACACGTCTGAAATGAGCATAATCCCTCCTGAAAGAAGCATTAGGAGAGAGTAAACAAGAATCTTACAGTTGAGTCAATCTGACGTTTAAAAAAAACCTACTGAGCAATAACTTGGAGTTAGCCACTGTGGTTAGCTAAAGGCAAATACGCCATAGTGTCCAGGCTGTGTCAAGGGTTCACCCTGTTGAATGACAAGTGGTAGAATGGCGAGATGGGCTTCCTTGGCTCTTCCATCTCCTGGTAACATGCCCATGGCGGTGGTGCCTTGCACATTTGTGTGCTGGCTGCTTCCTTCTGGAGTTCTTTTTTGTGCTCTCTGTAAATGCCGCTCTAAACACAGCCTCCTGGTCATCACTGCAGTTCCTTCCCCCATGCTTCCCCTCACCTCACCAATTCCTTAACAGACAGACCATTCCTGGTCCTCAAAACAACTGCCAACAAGTCTGTAACTCCCTTTGAGCTTCCACGCACAGATCCAAAATCCGACAGCAGAGATGCCTAGCAATCTCCAGATGCCACCTGATCACCAAGGGATTTCATTGGTTGGCACTCTAAAACCCTTTGTTTCCTCAGTTCAAACTTGGTGACTCATAACATAGCTTCCTGCCCTGAAATCTCTGCAGTACAAGATGACCCCAAGGAGTTCCTGCTGGGTCATATGATCAAGGCAAAAGCAGCTCTTCTGGCTGTGCGACATCATGTGACTCAGCATCTGGACTAAGAGAGCCTACTGCCAGCTTCTAGGATTTGTATTGCATCTGGAGAGAGTCTGCCACAAAACCAGGTAGGCTCAAGACGCTGAGTGAGTCCTGCCTGACAGCCCTGGAGAAGGTCAGTCCTCCAGCCTCAAGGAACCAAGGCTGCCACCAACCACAGGCACCTCGTGATAATACTAAGCTCCAAGGAGGAATTTGGACAGGCCATCACAGATGTCACCATGAGATGGAACAGTGAAGACACTCAGCCCATGGCCTGACCACCCAGAAACTATGCAATGATAATAAAACAGTGTTTGAGCTGCTGTATTTGAGGCGTTTTGATACACTGTCATGGAAGGCATATTCGGCATCAACCCAGGAAGCATCTGAGCTTCCCTCTTCCTTCCCTCTAGTCATATGGGCTGGGGAACCTTCTGATGCTCAGAGGTAGCATCTTGTACAAACATCTGCTGTTGATCCTACAGCATTGCGCCGTGTTCAGCTGGGTTTTTCTTTCCCCAAGTCTGGAGAGCCAGCACAAGGACAACAGTGTCTGAACCCTTATTCATTCCCTGGCATCTGGTCCGATTTCATAGCCTGGTGCTGAGTCCCGGTCAACAAGTACTTGCTGGAGAAAGGTATGAAGGCAAGGCTCAAGAGCAGTTCTCCTCTGCCTGGCAGATGCCACATCCAAAGTCACAATGGATATCACTGTGCAATGAATAGAGCAGCAACTTAATAAAAGGTTCAGTAAGCCAAGGCCCCTCCCACTTTAACATACATGCCGATCACCCAGGAATCTTGCCACATGCACATCTTGGCATGGGAAGGGTTGGAAGCGAGATTCCTATGCGGCTCCATGCATGTGACAGCTTCCGCCAAAAGCATATGGATGACCTCTGAGCTATGGGAACTCCACCTCTCACCGGGGCAAGGAGTGGGAGCAGGACCATAGCAATCCAATCCTATTGACCTCTATTATTCTCCGTCTGAGATGAACACCCAAATTAGGCCTAATTTTCAGCGGGAGCTCTTTCTAGCAGTTTGAGCCCTCTCCACACAGTCAATATGCAAGACATTTTGCATAACTCAAAGAGACATCACTCTCCTCTGCAGCAAAACTGCAATGGGGAGAGAGAGAGACACGGGATTCAAGAGCTGATTATGCTCAGAAGACAGCTGCTGGAGCTCTTTGACAATCATGGTCGCATTCAGAAGTGAAATGAAAATTTATAATATGCTATCTGTCACTCAGCGAGTGGGTTAGGCTACTTGGCTCACACGTTTATGTGCTACTGAAATCCTGCCTAGAAGGAAAAGGCATCGGAAAATAATATTACCTCTCGCTCTGGACATACGTTACCCGAGCTCCCCGTGTCTGTATATTCATGTATGTATAAATGATGGTTGTTTTAGGACCAGAGTAATTTACGTTTCTATTATAATGTATTCATTCTGTTGCTTTAAACTACTTAATACTATATGACAGAGACCAAAAAAATTCTCAGTTGGGGGCCAGGTAACATAGGGTCAAATCCCAACCTAGAAATAAATTGTTATGTATGCTTAAATAAGTGATTTCTATTCTCCAGACCTAAATTTTCTAAAACTGGCTTTTCTATTTTTTTCTAAAGTGACCAGATTAAGTGTTCCTCCATGGCTTCTGGAGCTTTTATACCCTTCATTTCTGTCTGGACTAATTAATTATTTTACAAAAAGTAATCAACTGCACTGCTATGAATGGATTCAGAACATATTTTAAAGGGTAAAAGATACACTGTATCTTCTCCCATTGGGAAGACCTAGAGACATCAGCATAAGCTGAAGAAAATCGAACCACTACTGTGGTCTCCCAGGTTTCAAATTTCAGTTCTAAAAGCACAAAATCGAGCTGTATCATTAGGGAAACAAGAATAATGTCCTGGGATGAGTAAGAGTTGACAGCTGAAGAAATAGAAAATAAACTTTGCTATTGTACACTCCCACTAACAATTTAAATCCATCATTTGAGAAGGGAGGACTGTGTGGTAGTGGGACAACCAGTAAGACTGGACATGCTGGCCCCTGCTCATAGCCGTGGCCACACCCTGTGCTTTGAGATCGCGTTTCAGTGGTGATCTCTAATTACACAGCGTCTTTGCGTCTGTCTAGGGGTTCCAGTCAAATGCTCTGAGCAGCTCGGATGCCTGCAGTGCCTTATTGCACCTCTGTCTCTGGACGTCGGCCCCTGGAATGCTGGAGGGCTTTTGAGAGCCTTGGGGTCCCTGCTCCAGGAGCTGACACTCGCCTGAGGGTGACACATATCGGCTCTGTGAACTGCAGAAAATGTGGATTTCTGGTGAATAATTTCAGGAACAAACCGCTACTTGAATGCTATGTGAGCTTCAAACACACTTTTCAAAATCCGTGAGTGCTCCAATCTCATGTGGGATATGAGAACCGCAGAAAAATGAAATTAGCCATTGAGAGAAAGATAGGAATATATAGGAACCATCTCCAATGCTCTACAGAAACTTATATGTAATCAAAGAGAAGAGGAGCACTTGTGTTTTGTTTGAATACTAGGTAATGTGGCTACTGTCTCCAGAGGAAATCACTGTCGTACTTTCAAAGACTTACCAAAAGCCAAGTCAGACATCCCCAGTGGTTTATGAACACCTTCTTTCTGGAGCCCACTTGGGAATTAATTCAACTGATTATTCGAAAACGACATCAGTCTCATGCGAGGCCATGAAATGGTAAAGAATTAAGAACTCCTGGGGGAAAAACAGTAAACCAATCAGGCTGCACCCAGGATTTTCTCCATATCTATTTAAGGGTGTTATTGGTGAGATGTCATTTCACCCTGCAGAATATTGAGGTCAGCCACAGCCCCTTGGCATCCTTATACTAAGGCCAGTGACCAATGCATCGGGTACAACCTCTTCAGCTATGTCATGAAGAGTAACTGGGAGGGACCACACAGACCTGCCCAAGGCATCTGATGGACTCATTATTCACTAACCCTTCAAAGTTTAAAACTCAATATGTAAAGAGGTTTCCTACTTTGGGGAGATCTTAAGGAAGAAGAATGGCAAACAACATTTACTCAGAATTACATATTTTATATATACAATTAAATGCCGGATAGCCTACTCTTATATAGGTAAGCAAGATATTCATTTAAAATTATAAAGCTCATATCTGAGGGAGGAATTTAAAATTATAGGGACTACATCTTGCTTTGCAGTTGGAGTCCAAAGCACCCATACACACATCAAGCACTTGGATGAAATCACTTTGAAAAAAATGTATAATTTTTCCAAGTCACCATGTGCCCATTCGATGCTAGACAATTCTCAAGGTGTGGGGTGGAGAAAGCTAACAAAGGGGACTTAAATGTCACTGATCTTCCTGCCAGATAGTGGCAAGAAGCGGGGTGTGACAAGGAATCTCTGTGGGGCAGAAAACCTCCACTCTTTTGCTTCCTTCAGACCACCGGGACTGAAGCAGAAACACAAGGGTCACTTACACAGGAGAACCACACAGGCCAAGATGGAGAATGTATTATGAAGACCAGGGGAAATATCCACCATGGCAGAGACCGTGGCGGAAAGGGTAAACCAATGGGACCGTTCTGGAAGATGGCGCAGAAAGGCAGTAATTCCCCTTAATAGAAAAATTCTTCCAATATGATTTTGCCTGTGGATTGGCTGCAACAGTATCCTGATATCTATAAGACACGTAAGTAAGAACACTGATGGTAAAATGTATAACGAGAATAAAAGTGAAGTCAATGTTTGCAGTAAGACACTAGGAAAATAAATCTTGTGAACTTCTGGGAGAGAGCCAGAATACAGAAATGGCAGAAAGAACTTTAGAAGCCCAGAAAGGAAAGAGCAAATCCCCAAAAGGTTCAGATAAAGACTTGTGACACAAACATTAGACACAGCTTCAGCCTTGCTGGCCCCGGGCGAGGGATATGGTCAGAGGAGAGGCGGTGCTTCCAAAAGTTAAGGCAGGCCAGAAATGGGCAGTCCTGTCCTCAGGTCAGCATGGTCCCAGTCACGGCCACACTCAGCTGTGTTGGAGAAACAGCGGTTCCTACAGCAGACAGGCTGTGGTGAGCAGCGATGGCGCTGGTCATCCTACGACTCAAGGCAATAGCTGGCCAGTATTCTGAGACAGAATCTACAGTTAGCCTGGGAACCTGCCCGAGAAGTGGGGAGGCCAGTGAACCTCCAATTGCTCTGGTCAGCTCCTAAATGAAGAAAGGCCCAGTGAGGTGATTATTAGAGAGCAGGGGACAGGGAATTGCTCATGGACCCAAGGTTATATACACAGGAGGCTCAGCTCAGGCTAGAATACACATGAGAAAAAATAGCGCTGCCTCTGGGCTTGGAGAGAGCTCATCAAACAAGAACAGCCCTGGAGTGTGGTAGCCGTGAGCAGGACACCAGGTTCTGGAGGGAACTGTAGCCTGGAGCACCTAAGAACTCTGAGATCACAAGGGTATAGGTGATGCCCGCAGCTGCATCCCACACGGAGTGATTAGCATTCAAGAGCTCTTGAAAGCATGAAAACAGGCCCTCTACCCGGGCTAATCTCCGTGCTCTGGTTACTTCTCACTTTCCCAGTACACACGGAGCCATCCCCCAGCTAAAACATTCGTCCCTGGGCTAGGGGAAGAGTTTGAGAAACCTCAGAACAAAACTGAACAAACCACAAGCTGCAAAGCTAAGTGTAGCCAGCAGAGGCCCACAGACTATACACAAGGAAGGAACAATTCCAATGCGAAGACTGTACTAAAGGCATGAGCCAGCTATCCAAGACAGAGTCAACCACAGCATAGACAACCAGAAGGTTAGCAGCTACATAGTCAACGGACCTCTATGTATACAACTGTTGTCTCTAACTCTCAAAGGACTAGAACGGAGCTGCCACACCCATCTCATCTCGTTTAAACTTTGGGATCTTTTGATGCTCATTCATTATATTGTTAGCATTATTTTTAATGACTGTATTTATAAAATGTTTGCGTTTTTATTTCATTCCCTTGTATAGTTATTTAACTCTGTGTAAACAGTATTTCCATTTTTAGCAATACGTTTTTTATTTATTCCTGTGTTTCTTCCCTGCCCTACCTATTTTAGCTGTAGATATCTATAGACATATATATTTGAAGACAGGGTTTCTCTGTGGTTTTGGTTCCTGCCCTGGAACTAGCTCTTGTAGACCAGGCTGGCCTTGAACTCACAGAGATCCGCCTACCTCTGCCTCCCGAGTGCTGGGATTAAAGGTGTGCACCACTACAACCCAACTTTCTTTCTTTCTTTATTTTTTTTTACTATATTTTATGGATAAAAACAAAAACAAAAAAAGTTCTCATGGTTTTGTTTTGTTGTTCTCTTTTGTCCTGATTAGTGTTTCTATTACTATGAGCGGGATATGGGTATTGAGAAGAGACGGAGAGGGGAATACTGGCGTACAGATGATCTGATCACAGAAATGGGAAAGGGGGGGCCCTTTCGGGAATTTTCAGACAAATGCAGGATAAAGAGGGAGGAGGGCAAAGGGGAAGCGCAGAGTGCAAGTGTTCTGATGGGAGAATGGGGGAGCGGCGTTCTTTAGGGAGGGAAAGCAGGGCAATACGGGAGGAGAGAGGGAACAAGACTGTCGTAAGAACCACAAGGAGCCACTATTGACTATTTCCCTTAAAATCATTTTATAGTATATATAATTCTGAGTATAAATACACATGAATAATTTTAATAAGCTTTCTCAACTAGACTAACATTTTCTCCAAGAGAAAAAGATAACCTAACAAAAAACAAACAAACAAAAAGACAAGACCTCTTTTGAGTTGTTCACGGAGGCTGTCCAAGAGACTTCCCAACATATTATTATATTATTTATTATTATATATTATATATAGTAATATATCATATAACTATATAATATATTATATTATTATTTGTTTATTATTGTATTATTATTCTTTGTTGCCCTTTGTGACTACCTGCTGGTGGCCGTGTCCGAGGAGCAGCAGGTGGCAACTGAAGTTCGGATGTCAGCCCGCAGGGAGGAATCTCTCTGATGGGTGACTCTTGTACAGGCAAGGCCCGAGACCACAGATCCCAGGATGTCTTCTGCTTCTGCTGTGCCTTTACATGTCTGCTGCTGCCATCTTTCTCTGGTATCTGGCAAGGAGTGAATGGGTGTAAAGAGATCCCCACTGCCTGTAATAGAGTGGGTTTATCTCATGGATACATCTCGTTCTACTGGGCATTTTTACCTGTGGATTATTATGAAGATGATTTCTTCCTAAGCTGTACTGTCCAACTGACAAGAATGTTAGTTTAAATAAAGTTTTGATGATTAAAAAATAAAACAAGGAAGTGTCACCCAGCTAGAACACACGAGCTTCTGCTGAGGAGCTAGAGAGACTGTGGCTTAGGTTAAAGATTAAGAAAAACAATTCCCAGTAGACCAGCTAGCTTAAGTTCTTCTCGTCTTAACGCTGGGAGAGGTGTTCAAAGATTTGGGGTGCGTCACAGCTGAAACGATGCTTTGAAAATAACTAAGTTAGATTAAGATGATTTTGTCAAGTACCTTTGAGGTGAAAAACACAAAAATATAATTTAAAGTTTTAGAAAAGCAAATAGTTGAACGAGGGACTCTTTAAGGTCAGGAAACAAGAACAAAGCAGCCCAATTATTACTAGCTGGCACACTTTTCTTGCTAGGATTGGTTGGTGACCAAAGGTGATAATTAATTTTTTGTACCCATTTTTGCCCTCAATCTTTGGATATAAAAAACTATTGATGAGTGGTTATGCACCCTAAAGGTTTAAAGTAGAGCTGACTGATTCTTTTTCATATTTTGTTATTCTTCTCATCCATTTCTTTAAGGGAGTTTTTCACATCCTGTTTAAGGGACTCTATCACTTTCATAATGTCTATTTTTTCTACTTCTTCCGGATTAGGGTGTTCAAGTCTTCCTGTTGTATGTTGGCTGGGTTTTGGTGTTATCATGTCGTTTTTCAGATTGTTGGAGAAATTCTTGCATTGCCACCTGACCATCTCTTCCTTCAAATGCTCTCCAATGGATCTTCTGGTACAGGATCAGGGCCACTTGCTGGCCAGGGACCTCGCAGACAAAAGGACTAGCTTGCTGCTTGAGGGCTCAGTGAAACAAAGGAACTCCTTCTCAGTTGCACTTACCACCCAGTCCCCAGAGCCTCAGCCCCCAAACAGGCTGAATTGGGGGATCATATGACCCCGCAGAAGGGAAGGGGTGCCTGGGAGCAAGCTGGAGTGGGATAGGAAGAGAGAAGCAGTAGCCGGGGAGAGAAGCCCCTGCAGAATGACCAGAAAGTTTAGGAAGTTGAGGGGTGTCTGTACTCCCTTTCCGGGGCTTCTGCCGGCTGGTCAGGAACACACTCACCTCTTCGATGGATCTTCTGGTACAGTATCAGGGTCACTTGCTAGCCAGGGACCTCGTAGAAAAAAGGACTAGCTTGCTGCTTGCAGGCTCAGTGAAACTAAGGAACTCCTTCCCAGTTGTACTCACCACCCTGTCCCAGAGCCCAGCTCCCAAACAGGCTGAGTTGGGGGATCTTATGACTCCGCATTATATGTATTATGAAAATATCTAACAATAATACAAAATAATTACGCTAATAGAAGTATATGTAGTATCAATAAAAAAAATGAATTAAATTTCCCTGCTAGAAGTTTAGCAAATATCAACAAACCACCACTAATAAAGTTTAATTTTGACTAAGTAAGGGTTAATATCAATGCTTTTCTAATTGTTCCAAAATGAAAATGGAAAGAAACACCACCACATTCATCCCATCAAGCTGGCATTACCTACTTGCCAACAGTGGGTAAGAACACAACAAAAAGAAAACTACAGAGCAATCTCTTAATGAATACAGAGAGCAGAATTGCTAAGAATTCTTACAAACAGAATTCCAGAACAAATTAAAATCACAAACTCCAACCGAGTTCATTTCATTCTAGGGATGCAAATTTGGTTTAGTATATAGAAATCAGTAAGTATAATGTAAGCACCACATAGAATTCAGGACAGAAATAACGTGGTTATCTCAAGCAATGCAGAAAAGTCCCTGGACAAAGTTCATCATCCCTTCACAATAAAAGCTCTGAAGAATCTAGATGGGATAGGGTTGTGGCTCCGTGGCAGTTTGCTTGAGTAGAGGATGTGAGGCAAAGGCGCAACTCCCAGTACCAACATAATAAAAAAGAAAGGAATAGAAGAAACACACCTCAACATAATGGCCATATATGGATAATCTATGGCCATTGGGGTCATCCCCCTAAAATCTGTGGGTGCTTGTTTGTTCAGTTTTATTCAATACAGAGCTCAAAGTCTTAAAACAATAAGAAAAAAAGATTAAGAGAAGGGAAAGAAGTCAAATCATCCTTTTTGCAGATGGCACGATGCTATACTTAAATAACTGTATAGAAACCACCAAGAAACTTTTAGAAATGAAACCACTTTGAGCAAAGGGGGAGAATACAAAATCAACACACCAAAGTCAGTAGCTTTTCAATGTAAGTGACAAACTGGCTAAGAAAGGAATCCAAGGGTGGGGATTCCTTTCACTGAGGCTTCAAAATTAATGAAATATGTAGCAACAAGCTTGACAGAGAAGATAAAAGACCTCTGAAGTAAAAAACTTTTAGACGCTAAAGAATGAAACGGAAGATGCTAGGTGACAGGAAGATACCTTTGATCATGGATCGACAGGGTTAATATTGAGAAAATGACTTTACTATGCCACCCCCACCAAAATCTTAATGACATCCTTTGCAGAACAAGAAAAACAAAAATCCTACACTTCATGTTAGAAGCACAAAAGACTGAATGACTGAGGCAAGCCTTAGCCAAAAGAGCAAGGGTGAAGATTTCACAGTACCTGATCTCAAATTATATCACAAAGCCACAGTCACGCAATCTGGTACAAAACAAATGTGCAGAAAAGGGGACTGGAACGCAGGACCCAGAAACAGAGCCACACAGCTACCACGCCCGAATCAAAAACATACATCATTTTAAGTGACGCTGCTTCAAAGTGTTTGTATTCAGTGTAGAACACTGACTGCAAATGCTGACATCCTACAATCAATTCGAAATGTATCAGAGATCTCAAACGTAAGCCTGAAACGCTCAAACTGCTAGCGGGAAAATAAGCCAGACCTGGAAATTTGCTCTCATATACATGATCTAAATTTTTAAATTATTTATATGCATGCAGCACGGGTGCCTGCATGCATGTGTGTGTGTGCATATACGCATTGAAACTAGGAAGGAGATCACGAGAAGGGAGAGAAAGATCCTAAGAGAGGAAGAAAAGAAGGTACTAGAATACAGGTGGCCTGAAAAACAGAAGGGGGAGCTGTCTGGTGGAAGCGAGGCAAACACAGTTTCCTGGGCCACGAGAAATGGACCGGAGCAAAGTATAGTTGGTGTAAATGTATGACTATACCATAACAAAGCCTCTTACTTTCTATGCTAACCTTAAAAGAAAAACAACAACAACCAACAAATATTCGATCCTTTTTTCTAATCTTGGCACATTCTCAAACTGAATACTATCTACCACTAAAAAAGAAGAAACAAACCTGAGTTCCCATAGTATGCATACTAACTGCCAAAAGGGCAGGATTGGGAACGTAGCTCAGCAGTGAGGTGCTTTCAAAGCAAACCCAAGGCCTTAACCCCAAGTAAAAGATTAATCCATTTAGGATAAGCACTATGAACGTGTCATTTATTCATATAAATTCCTTTTTGCTTGTGCTTCTTACAGATATACAACAAACTGTCAGTAGTAATAGTTACATATTTCAGGAAATAGTTAATATTATTTTTACAGTGATGTTTCATTTGTATTTTAATAAATAAAGTTTGCCTGGAGATCAGAGAGTAAAGCAGCTGCTCTGGTCAGCCTTACAGACCAGGCAGGGATGACACACCCTTTAATCCCTGTAACCATATTAGTTTGCCATACAAACCAGGCAGTAGTGGTGAGCGCCTTTAATCCCAGCCCTAGAGAGGAATATAAGACAGGAGAAGACAGCTCACAGACACAGTCTCATTCCGAGATTCCTGGAGGCAGGATCGCCATTTCAGACTGAGGTAGAGGTAAGAGCCAGTGGCTGGCTGTTTTGTTTATCTGGCCTTCAGGCTGAAACGGAAATTCTGTCTCTGGGTCTGTATTAACTATGCTACATTATTTGGTACTTAATTCAGAAAATATTTTATACTTAATGTAAGTATTAGAAGTGTGGTAGGAAATTCACTTTTTCCCTTAGTCCCTGTGTGTATTTTCCTTTTTTAACCAGATGCTCATTTTTGAAAATATAAATAACTCCCTTTAAAACTATACACACAAATGCCTAGAAGGCCGTTAAATAAAAAACTTAGTGCCAGTATGGGATACCCTTCCCACTCAGTTTTTTAATCAGGAGTATCCCAGAAACATCCCCTAAACAAGACAGGTTATGCCATTGCTCTTGGTTAACCACCAGAACTTATGGAAATTCCCATTCCTGATGACACCACAAATTCTGGCCACAGAACATGTAGATTCTATTTTAATAATGACCAGAGAACTCCGAGCTGATTAGCCTCAGAGTTCTGGAGGTCCTCAGTAGGTTGCTGAGGTGGGAAAGTCATCAAATGTCTTACCCTGTGAGCATCAATGCCTGGCATAGCACAATAAGTCCATGGATACAATAGTGGCATGAATTTCAATCAGTTGCTTTCTGAATGGATTTCAGGCCACAGGAGAAACCATACCTGTTACTGTAAACTTAGTTAATAACCCATGGTTGGGGAGTTCACCAGCCCCCGGGGGTAAACCAACTACTATTTTTCTGATAATACATACAATCTGCCCTCCAAATTCACATCTCTCAACCCATAGATTAGTGTATCTCTCAGACCCACCAGGGAAGCTTCCTTGAGCAGTAGATGGTGTTTGTGTGCAGGAACTCACAATTGATCAAAGCAGAGAATAGGTGTCTGTGGAGATCTCAGCCCCTAATGGAAAGAAACGTTCACCACAGGGGGCTCCAGGGGGCTCTGTCCATCTTAAGTTTCCACAAGGCATGCAGTTGTCCAAAGGAAACAGCACAGTCCAGAGAAGTAGAGGTAAACATTTTGCCTTCAAGGTATCCATGCTGCTATGAAGTATTTTTAGGTAAAATTAGCACTGAAATCTGGACATGCTGGTAAAAAGCACAACTGGAAAGGGCACAGTCCAAAGACTGGGGACCCTGAGAGAAGAGAGAGGTCACTGAAAAAGAAGACTGTAGCCAAACAGACCTGGGACTCGGGCCTCCAGTAGCACCTTTTTCCTGGGCCTCCAGGCTGCCATAAAGATTCCCACCTTGATAGCCACCAAGATCGCATGAGCCAACTCCTTAAATAACTATCTACATGGGTATCCAGATACACAAGTGGGTGGGTGAATGGATAAAGTGTTAGTTATGATTCTCTGAAGACCTCTAACAAAACTTCTGAAGTTCATCTCTCCATTCCTTTCTTTGATAATATCCAGTTTGCCTTCATCTTTGTAAAAAAAAAAATCATTTTCATTTCACGTATAGAACTGATTAATTGTACCGTGCTACGTTAAAATAAATCAGGAACAAAAACAAGCGCCCTGTGATCTTGTTTACATGTGGGATCTAGAAGAGCCTGTTTTCAAGGAAGCTGAGAGTAGAGAGTGGTAATCAGTCTGGGAGAGGTGGAAAGAAGGAGTTGGTAAAAAGAAGGAACGTGATTGGCACAGTTGGCGCCTGGGTTCCAAGCAACAGATACATAGAAGCAAGTTCTGAAGCAACATTACACAATGGGTGTCTGAGTTAAGGTATAAGACCCTAAGATCATGGCAACTCTTATAAAGTAAAACATTTCACGTTTGGGGTGGCTCCCTTATAGTTTCAGAGGTTCCGTCCATTATCATCAAGGTGGGAAGCATAGTGGCATGCAGGTTGACGTGGTGCTGGCTACATGTTGGCTTGCAGGCCACAGGAAGTCGACTAAGACACTGGGGGCAGTGTCCTGAGCATAGGAAACCTCAAAGCCCGCCCCCAAGGTGACACACTTCCTCCAACAAAGTGCCATTCCCTATGAGATTATGGGGCCGATTACATCAAAGCACTACAGAGAGTGACTATAGAGAAGTTAATGCACATTTCAAAGACTGGCGAAAAGGAGATTGAATATTTACCCCAACAAAACAGCCAAGGGGACAAGCGGAATTGGTTCAGTTGGTAAACCGTCTGCCTTGAAGCATGGTCACCTGAGTTCAGATTCCAAGAGCCCACACTAAAAGCTGTGTTTGGTACAAGGGCTCATAGTTCCAGAAACAGTGAGGGAGAAGATGGAAAGGGTTGATCCATGGAGCTCTTTGGCCAGCTGTCCCGACCTTGTAAGGTTCCAGAACGATGAGAGACCCTGTCTGAAGTGGTTTCAAAAAGAATGCCCCACAGGCTCTTAGATTTGAATGCTTGGTCATTTAGGGACTGGCATTACTCGCCATCTCTGGCTCCCTAAATTATCCCAGCGCTGTGTTGCTGTCTGTCCTGAGAGTTTCAAGAGCCAAGTTGATGCCAGACCATGCCCCTGAACACAGGAACTGTGAGCTAAATAAATGTGTCCAGTTTCAGGTATTTTGTTATAGAAAAAAGACTCCAACTAACATAAACACTTAATAATTTTATTTATTATAATTAGCTGCTGACAAACTATATCATTAATTTTAAAGCTTCTAATACAAGAATGAAATAATACGAAGGGTGATAGATTTCATTTCCTACGTAGAATTTACATAAGAAAATGGATATTGCTGTGTTTGGCCCTCTCTATGGTAAATGCTTCTGTAGTTGGTTTGCTTAGATGACTTAGGACTCACTGCTACCTGCTACCTCTCTGCAGCTTCTGTGCTCAGAGGGTCTGACCTGCACAAGAACCAGACACAGCATGTCACTCCGAAACAGGAATCAAGATGAATGCATAACAATTCAACCATCAGGATGGTTCTTCAGTATATTAGCATAAGGCAGTCAAGATTCTTTGAAGAAATGATTTGAAAGGAGATTTCTTTTTACCTTGCAGGGCAACCAAATGAGAAGCAAGCCCCAATACTATTCATATACCACAGAAGATACTGTTCTAAAACCTAGTCGCTGATATATAACAGCTAGCATGAAATATTTGGGAAACTGCCAGTCCTAAGAGAGTTGTCTTTGACAAACATGACAGCCAAGCTCATCTCTTACCCTCAAGAGCTCCCATACCTCCTCTTCCCATATCTGCCTTACCGTGTTCATGCTACACACATGTAGTATGTAGACAGTAGCAGGTCAGACAGCTGGAATCCAGCTGTGCTCAGCACACACTATCCTGCTTCCCCTGCACTAGACCTACCCAAAAGAAAATGCATCCTTTCGAATGATGACATGCTTGACTTTGCCTGAGCCAGATGAGGATTCCATATTGTTTCACCCCTTAGGATGAAACAGTTTCCATGTTTACCTATCTTTTAATCTAGAGAATATTTCTTCAATTGTCATCTTATATATAAATTCTTTCCACCTTTAACTTTATGTTGCACTCAATAGGATGGTTTGAGTTTTCCAGTACAATGTGCACCTCCTTGCTTCCACCTTCTGCTGACCCTCAGCCTCTGGATATCACATATCTCCCTTTTCCAGCTATCACCACTTACTCATCTTTCATATGTCAACTGAGAAGACTTCAGAGCCTTCAGAAAAGCCTTCTCTGATTACTTCCTGTCTCAAATGGATCTCACGCAGATTTCCTACACTTCATGGTTACTGTGCATGCCTTTGACACAGCTTTTAATACTGTGAGCTGCATTCTTTTACTTTGCTCATGTCTCCTTCCTTGTGCAGCTACAAGCAGCCTGGTAACAAGGACTGTGAACTGCCCGTCCTTGTTCTCCGTTACCCAATTATACCAGGCTCAGAGCAGACTCTCCAAATGTGTTTGTTAGGTTTCACAGAGTACACATCTCCCTGATTTATATGAGAACCTCAGAGCCATTACCCCAATGGATGTCAGTCACTGACTCAAACAAATACTTCTCCTTCTAGAATGCTTCATCATTAGAGTATCATTCTCAAACTGAACTCCTATCTCTTCTTCCTTCACACACACACACACACACACACACACACACACCCATACACACCACGCCATACCAAAACAAAATAAAACAAAACAAAATGCAAGCAAAGCAACTCATTTCTCACTTCCAGTTGCTTCTAGTCAGAGGGTATGCTCTTAAGACGGGCACTTAACTAATAAATTCAATATCATCGCATTCACTTGGTAAGCTGTAAATACAATTCATCATGCCTAGCCCCAGGTAAGACTGTGAACATCTATGCAAATGAGCAACTTAGACGGACTGCCTTCAGCAGATCATTACTGCACCAGGCATGAGCTTTGGCAAGCCTGGTGTGTCTTTTATTGTGAATAACCCCCCACCAGCTTGTCAAACAGAAATCACCTGCTACTGACATCTCTGCTCAATAAACAAGGTGATCTGCCTTGCTAATCCCTGGTAATTATCTCAGCAACCCCGGTTTGTGTAAAACACAGAAATCTGAATTTTTATTATAATATGTGAGGAACAAAATAAAAGCTATACCAAAGAGCTTCAAAATAAAATTAAAAAAAAACCTGAATTACCTTTAAATTTAGAAATAATAAAGTATAAATATAAAAGGTACCCAGCAGCCCATATATTTCGTTCCAGACAGGAAAAGAATAAATATAGTGTCAAATACAGAATGTGAATTATTGGTAGTGGTGATTTGATGGATTCTCGGGCACACTGACACACTTAGAGAGGTCTCTATACCCACTTAGAAAGCCAGTTCGTAGACTTGTTCTAGTCAACAAACAGAATATTTCTTTTGACAGAAACCTAACTTTATAGCCTTGGAACAGTACCTAACTATATGAACTATTCTAATTGCCCCTGAAAAATGGTCTATTCCCACTGGGCAGGTTTCTCTCAACTCACCGGGTCCTGCTAGTTCCCACAGCTGCTTATGAAATAACCACTCTGAAGCTTATTATCAGTTACAAATGTTTGGCCAATGTCTTAGGCTTCTTCCTGGCTAGCTCTATTAAATTAACTCACTTCTATTCATCTGTGTAGGTCACGAGGCTGTGGCTTACCGGTGCAGAATGTTATTCCTTCGGCAACTACATGGCATCTCCTCAGCTCTACATACTTGCTCTCTCTATCTTTGTTTGGACTTCCTGCCTAGCTTTACTCTGCTAAGCTATTGACTGAAACAGCTCTATTCACCAACCAATGAAAGCAACACATATACAGAAGGACATCCCTCATCATCTCCCCTTTTCTGTCTAATAAAAAAATAGGTCTTAACTTTAACAAAGTGAAATTACATATAACAAAACAGTTCAGTGGTGCGTGTGGCACACATCTGGGATAACACAGACAAGATCTGTCCTCTGCCCTCCCCGCCCCGTCATGGTGTTAAGTAGTAATACCACCACCTTCTGTTTCCCCAGTGACTGAAGTTTGAACCACAGCCTACACAGTGTCCTATGCGGAAGAAATGCAGTCCACATAATTTCAGAGCATGAAGTGCTCTGGGCCGGGTGTTCCCAGGAGGGAAACTACACCCAGCAACATGAGCAGAAGAGGACGTTTTGTCTGCTTCTAAAATACTGATAGAATTAAAAGTGAATTTCAGATATGAGTACTGAATGAAAATATATAATTACTACCCTCGTTTCTTACTAGTTCCATGTTGTAAATGAAGCGGTGGGCCGCTTCCCCGCCACCCGGCTCCTGGCTAGCTTTACCCAAAATAATTACACAGAAACTATATTCGATTAAACACTGCCTGGCCCATTATATCTAGCCTCTTCTTGGCTAACTCTCACATCTTAATTAACCCATTTCTAATAATCTGTATATCACCACGTGACTGTGGCTTACCGGGATGAGTCTAACCTATGTCCATCTCGGAGAGGAGAAACTTGGAGACAGAAATCTTTAATTAATTAATAAAGAAATAAATCACAACTCCATGAAACTGATGCCAGCGGCATATAAAAGGCTGCAAAACAGGAAGAGGTATGCAAGTCAAAACCACAGTTACCAAAAGAACAAAGGACAAGATGTTAGGACCATCTCGATAGGCAAAAGGCCCCAGTGAAGGCCAGTGATGTACAATGAAACAACTAAATATAATAGCAGCTAAAGGGAATTCCCTAAGCCTGAGGAAACACTTTCTGAACCACCATAACTGAAGCCACATTAAATGAGGAAAGGTTTAAACTTCCTGCTAAAATAACCATCAAGGACAGTCACTATTTCTATCCCACACTGTATGTACAGGAGGCTCTGCCTGGGGAAATTGGTCAAGAACAAGAAATTGAAAGCATCTGGATAAGAAAGTAAGAAGAAAATTCTACTCATAATTGCATAACGTGGTGTGGTTCGGGCACCTTATAAAAGCACATTAAAACTGCTAGAAATTGTGAGTGAGCCTGTGAAGGTGGAGAAAATGAGGTCAATATATAAAAATCTAGTGCCTTTATATATACCAGCAGTTAATAATAAAAAGAAATTCCAAGCTGATTCCATGCGCAGTATATCAAAACATAAAATGCACAAGAATAAACACAATAAGAAGTACAAGATTTATCAACAGTAAACCTGATGCTGTAGAATGAAACTAATAAAGGAAGTAGATATTATTCGTCTGTGGCTTAGAAGATTTGATGATTTTGTGTTCTACTCGCCAGGTTAACTTACAGATTCAGTACAACCACCAATAAAATACTAGGTGGAGTCCTTGCACAGAGTGATGATCCTAGAATTTGTGTGGAAATACAAGGGCTCCCAGACAGCCAGAAATAATCTGGCAAAAGAAGAAAAGAGTAGGAGGATTTATGATCCCTGACTCCCAAACTTATTTCAAAAATTAGAGTAAACAAGACAGTTTGGTCCTGGCACAGAGACAGACACAGCCTAAATAAATAGGATGAGATTTAAAATTCAACGATATATTTATGGAAAATTAATTTTCCAAGGTGTAAAGGCTATTCATGAGGAAATTTCAGTCTTTTCAACAGATGTGCTGAGACAAATAGATGCCCTGTGTCATAGAGCAAATAGAAAGAAATAATTCAAAGGCCCCCAGACCTAACCACAAGAGCTGAAGTCATTCAAATACTGGAGCAAACAAAGGGGTGAGGCGAGCCCGTATGCACTTGGGTTAGGACAATAACTTCGTAGATAAAATGTGACAGGTGCAAACAATGAAAAGAAGTAAAGCTAAAACTTTTTATACTGTAAACTATACTCAAGAAAGAGAGCGAAAAGCCAGAGTGGGATATGATAGATGTCCACACGTCTAAAGGACCCGTATTAGACCATGAAAGACCTCCTACAACTTAATAACTGAGCGATAGTGACTGAAAGATTGGCAAATCTGAGCAAAATGTCTCTAAAGGGGATGCACAAATGACTGATAACCACATAAAATGCTCATTATCATTCTCCATTAGGGAGATGGAAATAAAAACCAGGAGATACAAGCAGCTAAGTAAGCATAATAAAAACATGTATACAGTAACAGGAATATGGGGAGAATTAGGCATTATACTATTATAATAATAGTACTACTACTACTACTAGTAGTGGTAATTAATAATAATAATAATAACATAGCTACAGTCCAAAGAAGTATGGCAGTTTCCTAAAAATTAAAGTGATTCAGCAGCCTCCCTCCAGCCACACTCAAGAAAGGAAAACAAGTCCACACAGACGCTTGTACCTGAGTATTCATAGCAACCATATCATAATAGCCCAAAGCAAAAACAACCAAAGGTCTAAAACTGGGATATAATTAAAAGCAACAACAGAAAACAAAAGGCAAGGCACTGAAACATGGCACACCATGACCACAGGGGCATGCCGTCAAAGACAAGCCGAGAAAAGCCCACACATCGCCTCACAGAAGACACAGAGTGTAGACAGCTGATTCTGTGCCTGGAATGAGGGGAAGCAAGAAGGACTACTACTGGGTGCGTGTATCTGCAGAGAGGATAAAATGCCCTAAAATTAGGTCATAGCGGTGGCCTCAGAGCCCCGCAAACATACTAAAAAGTTTCAAATTGTATGCCACAGATGCATGAATCATTATACTTCAATGAAGTTCTTTTTAAATGGAGTCTTTCATGTCTCAAAAATATTTATAATTTACCAACAAGTGTGTGTGTATATATATATATATGTGTGTGTGTGTATGTATGTATGTATTATGCATGTATGTATGTATATAAACTTCCCAAAAGTACTAAGCAGCAGTAAACGTAAAACAAAGCTAAAATGAAACATAATCTTATCCCACCAAGAGCACAGCAAATCCAGCCATTACAGGAAATAATAGGAAGGATCCTCAAAAACAAACGACCCGGAAATCGAACTATTTGTCCTGGCACTCCCCAGCCTGGACAAACACAAAGGAAGGAGAAGAAGGGAGGCTGAAGAAGACCCACACTCTCTTCTTAAAACAGTGCTCACAACAGACAGACGACAGGATCATCCGAGGAATCCACTGACCAGGAAATAAAAAAAAAAAGTATGGGTGCATATGCCGTGGCACATTATTCTGCAGTATAAAGAATAAAATTCTGCCATTTGTGGATATACAGATTAGATCTGAAGACATTCCGGCCAATCAAGCACTGAAATATAATTGCCACGTGCATCATTTATATGTAGAAGCCACCAATATAGTGCTTCACAAGGTCAAGAAGATACTGAAATCTAGTTCTATGATTAGAAATAGGTACTAGAAGAAATGGGAAGATGAAAGACCTGGATAAATCCAGACCCCTCTAGCAGGAAAAATAGAGCCAAAAAAAACTAGGTTCAGTGACTCTATTTCAGGAACTAGCTGAAGATAATGTTAGATTATAATCTTGAGAAACGGGGAGTTGCCCCCTTGTGATCATCACTGGTATTTTCGGGATTTTCTATGATGCCCTCCCTACTCCCTTCAGATTACTGGGTTGTGATTTCTTCCCTTAAAAACCACTTCTCCCAGTTACTCGGGGTCAAACTCCTCCCCTGCATGGGTTATGAGTCTCGGCCCCAGTTCACTGGTTCCTGTCCTGTCAATAAACCTTGTGTGATTGCAGCAAGGATGGTCTCTCATGAGTTACTAGGGGGGTAGTGTTATTCCAAGACTTGAGTGAGAGTCTCCTTACACCGGGGGTCTTTCAGTAGATGGGACACACAGGGGTCTACTACCCACTACTGATCTGTTGGCAACAGATTCTGGGGGTGGGGGAGGCACGGTATCCAGTTATGTAGCCACTGGTGAGCCCACCAAGAGCTGATGGCTCGTTACAAACTCGGGACACTCGGATGGCCCAGATTAAACTCTGTGAGACACTAAACAAAACCAAGACTAGTAAATAAGCGGAAAAGGTTTGTATGAAGGACAAGGAATGAACATGGTGGGAGGGAGCTGGGCAGGCAGAATAGAAACTGAAAGAATAGAATTCACTAAAAAAAAGTCATTTTCTTAACAAAAGAAAGTCAACTTTATATTTTAATTAAAACCCGGGTCCTGGAAGAGCTTCAAAGAAAGAACAGATTGATTTCAGACTTAGTAAAAAGAAATTCAAAGTGATTGGGAGAAGAGAGAAAAGGACATTGAGCAGAGACAGAAGTGAGCGCTTTTACTGGGATGAGTGATGTAGTCACCAAGTAGTGTAAAGATGGCAATAACACCGAAGCTAATTTGTAGGTCAATGTCACTCCAGTGAAAATTCCCAATATTTTCCAAAGACCTTGTCAAACATTTGCTAAATCAAAGAAGCAAAAAAAAAAAAAAAAAGAAAGAAAGAAAGAAAGGAAGGAAGGAAGGAAGGAAGGAAGGAAGAAAGAAAGAAAGAAAAGTAAACCCAGCTAAGAATAGCGATGAGAAAGTGTTCCTCCTCTTAACCCTCACTTCATTCTTTCCCAAAGGCTCGGTTACTAAGGTAGTGTGCTATTTGTAAGGAGCCAGGCCAGCAGAGCAGGTAAACTGATGAAAGGGCCATGCGCTACCCATGAAGCCATGATTATCTGAACAAGTGTTACAAATTACTAGACAAGTAATAAATACACTAATAGATGATACTGACACAAGGAGAGTCACACCCTCGGGCCAAGAATAATTAGAGTTTTTCCTGATCGCATTATCTCCCCTCACACAAGAATGCAGGTGATCTCCACCCTTGCTCAACTCAATGCAGTTCCAATTAACTGCCGCAGTGACCCTTGATCAACTCTACGGTGCTTAATGGCTCTCACTTACAAAATCCCTTCAACAGCTTCCCTCCACTACCTCATGGGAGTCACAACAAAATGTGATAAATTACTCTGTGAAGATGCTCACAGGGCCCTGCACACAGTGACAACATATAAGACCGTTTCTGTCCCCTCCTGCTCATCCACCCCACACTCCCTTCTTTACTGAACGACTTTGGCCACCTGGCACTATTCAGTGGAGGTGAGCCTCCGAAGATTTCTGGCATCCACAAAAGGTCCCAGATCCATTCCCTCAATCTCCTTCATTCCAGCCAGAACAACTTGGCCCCCTGAGCAATCATAACTTCCTTAGCTCTCTGCACCTGCCATTTCTGTAGCCTTGCTACAGCCCGCTGAGAGGCAGAACCAACCAAAGTGACAGGAAAAGTAAGACTAGAATTTACCCAACTCCCAATCTGGATCCCTTAACTTGGGGCTCTCCATTTCCAAACCAACGTCACTGCTTCTGCTGTGACGGTGTGGAGGCAAAGCCTGTGCTAACGCATAGACATACTTTCAGAATATATGTTCCACTGAGAGTCAAAGGGAGTGCCAATAGAATACTTACCTAACATTGCAAGGCCAGCTGGCAGTGGAACTCAGTCAGATTGAAATACTTAAACAATAGGAAATTTCATACCATACAGAGGACATAACTAAACTCTTTATAACACATTTTCAGTAAATGTCATGCTGAATCCTCACGTAAAATACAATGTTCTTAGTATCACATCACTTAGCACTGGCCAAGAAAATCATCTTCCAGGGATGCCCTCAATACAGCAGCCATCTGAATACTGATTAGTGGGTGCTCGGAATAGCAAGCTACACAGCAGACATGAACACCCATTTTTCTTTTTTTCTTTTTCTTTTTTTGCAGAAACCAAACCATTTTGTTCTCTGTGCCTTAACACTTCTGAATAGCAGCAGATCTTCGTGAATTCTTTCAGTGCAGATTCTCATCAGGCAAACCAAAGCTTGTGCTACAACAACATCCTTAGTCTTATAGTGATGAGCAAAGTTTCAGCTGGCCTGGAGGAGTGGGAGGCAGTGGCTCTTACGAGCACCGAGACCAAGGTGAACCACAGCCTCGTGAGCCTACACCCATACAGGACAGTCTGTAAAGTGTTTGAGGAAAAGGAGACAGAGCGTAGGGATGTTGTCTTTTCTCAGCTGAAGGATAACATATATGCAGAACGGCAGGTACATGCAAGGATAACCTATGGTTCCACATAAGTTCACACAATACACACATGTAAGAAACTCGTGGATTAAGACACTGAACATTGCTAGCTGATTCTCTACATTGGGAAGTCTTGATGGTTATCTCAACTCCTAACATAATAGAATACTATACAGATGAAACTTTTCAGTATGCATTGGTCTTTGTGCATGGTTTATCATTGCTAGAATTGTGTTTGTGGCTGCCACCTGTTATGGGATTTTGATCCCTTCCGCCAATGACTTTTGGGGATTGTGACTCCTAAGACATGGTCTTGTCTGTGGACACAACAGTTCATAGCTCTGTGCTCTCCTGCATGGTAGCACATGAGCAGACGGCTTGCTCCTTACCCTTGGACAGAACAACTGGACAGAGGCAGCTGGATCAGTAGCGGCGTGGAAACCACTCTGCAGTGGTGAGTGTTTACCCCTATTTTAATGCTGAAATAAATTGTTGAGAACCCTTAACAGACTCTTGTGGCTCTTGCTACGGTCACCACACTGCCAGTCTGCATGCCCTTGCCCAGTCCTAACCACTGCAGAGTATTTGTCTATGCATTTTTAACTAATCTGTATTTCAGTAATTTTCAGATCAGGGATATTAAAAAATAGTGCTAATTGGACATTCTATGATATTTCTTGGTTAAAATGAACTCAGTCCAGTTCTGTTAGGGTCATCACTAGACAGATTGCCGTAGTCATGAAGTATGTAATCCATTTCCTACCAATGTTGCAACAAAATACTTCAAACCCAGAGGCTCCTGATTTATTGTCTTACAAGGACAGGGACTGAAAGACCTGGATAAATCCAGACCCCTCTAGCAGGAAGAGAAGAGCCAAAAATCTAGGATTAGAGGGTTCAGTGACTTGTTGTAGGAACTAGCTGAAGATAAAGTTAGATTGTAATCTTGAGAATAATCTTGAGAAACAGGGAGTTGCCCTCTTGTGATCATCACTGGTATTTTCGGGATTTTCTATGATGCCCTCCCTACCCTCTTCGGATTACTGGGTTATGGTTTCTTCCCTTAAAAACCCCTTCTCCCAGTTACTCGAGGTCGAACTCCTCCCCTGCATAGGTTATAAGTCTTGGCCCCAGTTCACTGGTTCCTGTCCTGTCAATAAACCTTGTGTGATTGCAGAAAGGCTGGTCTCTTGTGAGTTACTGGGGGGGGGGGGTCGTGTTCTCCTGAGACTTGAGTGAGAGTCTCCCTACACCGGGGGTCTTTCAGGACCAAAAGTCCTCCATGGGTTTCATTAAGCTAAAATCAAGGCACCCGCAACACAGTAAGCTACAGGTCAGAGAGATTTTTTTTCTCTGCCTTTCCTGGATTGTGGATGCTATGAATGTTCCTTGGCCTCATGGTCTCATAATTTTATCTTCTAAATTTGATCAAGTCTTCTCTGAAGAGAACGCTGTAACAGTGATTCTGTGATCACCTCCTCCGTGTTTAAAGAAATCAAATGATTGTGAGTTAACTTGAATAATCCAGAATTATCTATCCCCCAATTCTAAGATTATCTAATTAACATCCATTCTAACTGTGGTCTCAATCTCAACCCACTTCAGCTCTAAGGAACAGCGAGTAAACATCGAGAGTCACAGTTCTTCCTCCCAGAATATGCATTTATTTTGAAAACGTTTTTTAAAATTTTGCCTGAAGCAAAGACCTGTATTTTGAGATCTGTATTTTGTTTACAGCCATCTTAAGTTCACAAGTTAGATAATCACCTTTGCAGGCAAGTTCCAGACCTAGGAAGTTAGCCTAGTGAGACCTGCAGGCACCAGGCTTTTAGAAAACATTAGCATTTACTTTGTTAGTTAACAATAAGAGACCCTCCGGTATTTACTTATCAGTTAGGGGTATCTCCGACCTAATTTCCAGCAGACCTGACACCCCTCCACTTCCCCCTTGCCTGTTTGGTATATAATAGCTTCTGAGAATTAATAAAGAGGCAATTTGATCAGAAATCCTGTCTTGCCGTCATTTCTCGTGTCTCTTGTGCCTTTCCATTCCTTTCCTCCTCTAGGTTTATGGGGGACCCCCCATTCGTATCCCGCTGGCCGGGACAAAATTTATTTGACAAACTCTGACATCACCATGAAGTAAACTCGTTTCTTCCTTTCTGTACTGCAGCTGTACCATTACATCCCTTAGTCCTGTGAGTCTTATCAAACCGCTAGACTCTGTATTTTGAGAACAAAAAAAATAAAACGTTAAATGTGTAGGTCTATATATAAATTAACGTAGACTTTTTGTTACATCACAACCTAGCACATAAAAAAAATACAATGTAACTAGCTGATTTGTTACATCACAACCTAGCACATAAAAAGATACAATGTAACTAGCTGATTTGGGGCAAATTGTAAACAGTAGGGGAAAGTATGCTGAAAAAAAAAATACCAAAAACACTTGGATTGTATAAGGAAGTTCTAGATTATTAAAAGAGAGAAAAGTGAAAAATGAGAGATAAAATTGAGGTGAGGAAATCAGCCCTGAACACTGGGGTCTTTTTTATAGAAGCCACACTGCTTTGTTAAAACATTGAGTGTATGTCACGCATCGCCACCATTTCCTTCTCTGATCGCTTGACTCTGCCCTATCTTAGCATTCCAGACACAGTTAACAAGTTCAACCTGCTCGTGAGGGGGTAGCGGAGCACGCCTTTAATCCCAGCACTCAGGAGGCAGAGGCAGGCGGATCTCTGTGAGTGTAAGGCCAACCTGGTCTACAGAGTTAATTCTAGGGCAGGCCAAAGATACGCAGAGAAACCCTGCGTTGAAAAACCAAAAAAAAGGGAAATAGAAAAAAACTAAACTTGTATTTTATTTGACAGCATGTTCTTAGCAATCAAACGAACCTGGACAAGGGTTGTGACTGTTTATTATTTGCCTGTGATTGAAAATGGAAGCTGTGTGCTGTATGTATGGTTTGAAGCTTAAAAAAAGAAAAAGGAAAAAAACTGTTCTATTGATACAATCAAGGATTAAGGAAAGCTTTCTCCGTCCTTGATTAACGATTGAGATCCCTCCACCTACCACCTTTAGGCGTTAGTGCAGAAAAGGACTTTATTATAACACTGAAACAAAACAATCACCTAGAAAACTGAAACTCGAAGTTTACACCCAGCAGACAAGAAGGACCACCTCCAAAGCCAGGAGAGCAAAACTGACCCATCAGCACCTCCGGATGCAATCAGCACCTCTGGATGTACTTCAAATGCAATGCATAGCAAAGAAAGCCTCCCTGAAGATGAGCTCACAACCTTTCTAATCAGAAAATTCACGAGGAAATCAGTAGCATAAAAGTCAGAAAAAAGCAAGATGCAAAGAAGGAACACCTAGGAAATCTTGGGAATACGTAACTGCAAAGGTCAAGAGGAACATGAAGGCAAGTGTGTACACACTAAAACATGAACATGGCTCCACCTCTGTGACGTCAGAAAGCAAGCACAGACGAGCTCTCGAAAGAAAGGAAAACATGGACTCCTTGAAAAAAGAAAAAAGGTAGAAAATTCTTCACATTCTCCTACAGAAGTAAAAATTGGAAAAAGTAAATAGAAAAATAGTAAATAGTATGAAATGCATACAGATATATAGGTAGTCTATTGAGAAATGAAAACTGGAAAACTGAAATTCAGACATGAGAAATTCATCAAAAAATTATGAAAGAGAGTACTAAGAATGATGAGAGAAAAGACTACTTGGAAGATAAGCTATGATGTCATAACATACATCTAACAGGTGTAACATGAGGGGCCTGCTTGTTGGGGTTTCCATCCCACCTGGTACCCCACAGCCTGCAAGCCCCAAAAAAAATCACAGAGTCTGCATTAATTATAATCTAATTGGCCTATTAGCTCAGTCTTCTTATTAGCTCTTGTAGCTTATATTAACCCATTGTTTTTATCTATGTCAGCCACATGGCTCAGTACTTTTCTCAGCCGGGCAGATTACATCTCGCTTCTCGGTGGTCTGGGCAGGAATGGGAGGAATGGGCTTCCTCTTTCCTAGAATTCTCCTGTTCTCATGGCCCCGCCTCTACTTCCTGACTGGTTGACCCACCTATACTTCCTGCCTGGCCAATCAGCGTTTTATTAAAATACATGATTGACAGAATACAGACAATTCTCCCACACCAAACAGGGAGGTTTACAAGATGAGAGATTGACAGAGAGATGGGGAAGTAATTCAAGACAGCACCCTGCTCCCCAGGGACGCCTCATCCAGCACAGTGATCACTGGCCTATATTCTCAGATCTGGAGGTCGCACGTGGAACACTTGACACCCAGGGAGTACCTGCTACAACACCAAATCTCATTCTTCACATTTGAACTGACATAGCTTCCCATCATACCGCCTGTCACCTTGCCAGTCTGAGGGAATCAGAGCCAAGTTTTGGGATCTACTTTCCTTAATCCACTTTCCGATTCACCATTTTGGCTTTTGTCTCTTCTTGTTTGGGCATCAGAAACAAAACCAGGCTTCTACTTACAGATCTCATAAGGTTTGTTTATTTTGATTGGTTTCGGTTTTTTGAGACAGGGTTTCTCTGCAGCTTTGGAGCCTGTCCTGGAAAACTAGCTCTTGTAGACCAGGTTGGTCTTGAACTCACAGAGATTCACCTGAGATTAAAGGTGTGTACCACTACCACCCGGCTCAGATTTCATAAGGTTTAGCAACTCAAGTAACCTCCTTCCTTTATACGGTTACTTGATTTTACAATAGGGGGTCCACACTCTGATTACACAGAGATTCAGGGTAGAAAGGTAACCAGGAAAGAGTTAGTTCGATGAAACACATCCTTGTGACCAGACTAACTGATTCAGGGATGGATATGTAACCAAACCGAAGCAACTGATTTTAGGACTTTAACTGGAGATAATAAACACAGGAATTTTTCCCCCAGAACTGTTAGGTTACTTGAATATAAACCTAGACCTGCAGAGGCCATTAAATAAAGATTCAGTGAGACAAAGACCTAGAGGAAGGGAGACTCAAGTGTTGGGAGTGAGGAGCCCCAGCTGCACCCAATGCTGAGCCAATACCAGCCCTGAGCTCGGCAGCTTTTGAGCCAACAACTTTCCTTTCTGTTTAAGCCATCCTGAGCTGTGTTCCTATCTGTGTAACTCAAAGAGTCAAATCTAAGACAAAGTTTAAAAGAGATAATTAAAGCACCATCGCTCCCTAAGAGTTCCTCAGGAAAACACCAAAAACCATTTGGAGTCTAAGCCCAACGTTCCTCAACTCATTAACCCTCTGCTACTTTGTAAACCTAATCTTCATTTTACAAGGGCCTCAAGATTAGAGGCAGCTTAAAATAAAATTATTTTTTAACTCATCTATTTGGAATCAATTAATTGAAGTATAAGAAGATGTGACATTTAGAATATTTAAGTAATTAGAAGATGCCCCAGAATAAAAGCATCTGCTGACCAGTCATGACTACGAGTGCTCATGATCCCCATTATTGGAAGGCTCTGGTGGGAGCACTGTTCAAGTCTATGAATCTGAAGGCACCCAGGGCAAAAAGGAGAGTGCTTGAATCAAGAGGAAAAAAAACTGGGGGTCACTATTAATTGAAGCTTTAAAAATAGAAATCAATGAGAATAATGATGAATGAGTTTTGGATGACGCATGGGCAAAAAAAAAAAAGAAGACTGTGATGAAAGATTATGGGGGGGGCAAAATTGGGGCGGAGGAACAAACACACACATGCTTCTATAACGTGGTGTACCAGCAGTCACGAGAGACTAAAGCAACCTCCCTGAGACATCAGAGAAAACAAGACAAGCCTCTGTCATCCAATGTTCCAAATCACTCAATAATGTTACAATAATCTCCCCATAGTCCCTGAGCATCAAGGACTAATATCAAACATTGTATTAAACTAGTCTTTTCCCTACATTCTGTCTGCAGAAAGACACATATTACCTGTGTAAGAACATGAAATAGAGCGTGCATCAAAAAGGCAGATGTAAAGTGCCCTAGAAGGTTCCAAAGTCGCTTCTCAAATCAGACCAGCCTTGCCCTGCCGTCAGTCAGAGAGTAGCCCTTATGTGATCATCGCTCCTGCGTGTGTTCACTTGGCTCTGCCACCTGATGGGAGAGAGGAGGCTTCCGTGTAAGGCTAGGCCGAGGCTACCTTGGCTGGTCCACATGCCATCAGCGGGCCATTGGGAGAAAAGACAGGGACACATCCTAGCTGTTGTCAGGCAAACCCTCTGAAGATATCATCAGTTGCACAAACTGAATAACAAGGCCTTAAAAGAAAAGCTTGGGGACACTACTAAAACACTCCTTCAAGAAGTGTTCAGTATTCATACCTTTGGTGACACAGAGCTGAAAACGTGTGGAAAACAGCAGTGACGGCTGAGTCAAGACTGATTCAGAGCTCAGATCCACAAGGCAATCAAGCTTTGGAAAGCCCTTCTAACTCATTAGACTAATATACTGCTCCTTAAGTACATATGAGAGATAAATAAAAATGTTTGAAATAATCAAGTAAGATTCTGTTCATAAATATTCATTCTAGCAATAAGAAAACATAAGTATTTAATTGGCATTATTTTTCTTCTCAGTGGTACTTAAAAGAACGGAGTGTCTTACAAGCAGTAGCTCATTGGCTGGAAGCAGGAGCTTCATGGACAGCACACCTAGCTTTTACTTTCTAGAAGGGCTGATTTGTCTGGGCCAAAAGATTTCTTTTATATAATTTTATCACTGCTTCACAATTTGACATTTCTAGAATGAACGCTCATCCACTGGCACCCCCATTCCACTCAGAGAGGAGGGGGGAGTCTCTCTGGCCCCTTTCCTATTGTGATAAAATGTTGATGGGTTTTCTTTGTGATTTCCAGAAAGATGTGATTGGATTTCCTTATAGTATCACCTATGTTATTTTAACTCTCAACTGATAATTTTATCTCTTAATCTTTGATCTGCAAATTCTATATATGAATTTACTTCTGAAAATGTGGTATGTCTACACTATGAAGTTTTGTTCAGTCATTAGAAAAGAATGAAATTATGTCATTTGCAGGAAGATGAACACAACTGGAGATCATCATGTCAACAAAATAAAATAGAATGAGAAAAACACACATGACATTTTCTCTCATATGCACAACCCATATTTTCACACACACACACACACACACACACACACACACACCATGTGAAAGCAAAAAGGGCCTAAGAACAGAGAGGAAGGCATCTAAATGGAAGGAGGACAGGAAAGGATAATGGGGAGAAAGATGGAATGCACCAATTTCTTTCACAGGAAATGTAGATTCAACTCCATAGGCATGTGACATGAAATCAGAAAAAAAAAAAAAAAACCCACACAATTTGGGCTGAGAAAGGAGACCAGGACATGGGAAAGGGGAATAAGGAAGGAAACTAGGAGGAATGAATATGAACCAAGAGCAATAATATAAATGTGTGAAAATGCCGTATATATTTACTTCAGCGATCAACCTTTGCAAATGGGGAAAGACAGAAAAAGGAAAATATAAACCAAGCAACACTGTGAACAGAACCATATGACTTTTCCTGAACCACGAACAATTTTCTCTCCAAAATTTGTCTAAGGAATCAAGTCTCTCAGAAAATAATTGCTGCTAGTGAAGAAAATGCCATTTTCTCATACACTGATTAAGTTTGTTGATTGCTCCAAAGTCAACACGAATCTGAAAAGTGAAATAACACTACTTTGAAATTAACAACATGCCTTCAAAGCACCTAGCATGGGACTGGAGAGATCACTAGGTGGCTTAGAGCATGGACTGCCCTTGCAGAGGACCTGAGTCTGATTCCCAGAACCCACATGACCTACAACTCCACTTCCAGGGATCTGCAACCCTCTTCTTGCCTCTGTGGGCATTGCACACTTGTGGTGCTCAGACACACAAATGCAGGCAATACACCCATACATATAAAATAATAAAATAAATGTAAGCGCTTAGCAAGTTGGAGTTATTCTGATAGTGGCCCACGTATGGTTACATGCATATATGCTACATAGTTCCTGATCATCCGCATCGTCTACTAGATCAAACCTGGTGACCGCATACTTTAATGAAATGTAGTAGATCGTCAGCAGGCCAAATCTGGGACACCACATCTTCTAACAGCTTTTCAACCGCACATATGTGAGGGATGTCTGACATGGCAGTAATATCACCGTGGCAGAGGTCATTGTAAGCATCCACATGAGGATCACACACGTGCTGACACATGAGTGCTGACAGAAGGAAGCCATTGGTATGAACACACACCAATATTAACTTGCATGACAGAGAAAGATGAATTAAGTTCCAAACTGATAAAGGCATCATGGAGGTAGCAGAGGGAGGTACCAAAGCAATGAAGATAATTAAAGGTAAGATTATCTCTTTGTTTTCAAAAAGTGGCGCCTCAGAGAGATAAAATTATTGATTTACCTCATTTTCCTAGTTACATCTGCACAAAGCAAAGATCATGATGGAAATATGCAATATTGCGAGGTGCCAGGGCCAATAATGGAGACCTTAGGCCTAAACATATAATCATGCATTAGATTAAACCTAGTAGCTGAAAGCCTTAATGAAATAATTACAGAGGTCAATGGTCTAATGTTTCAGTTTTGCTAAGGAAATAGAAAATCCTCTCTAGAGAAATATAACAATTTCTAAAATGCATAGTTGCCTTCACTTTTATGTGCAGTCTCTTTTAGCCAGTCCCAAAATACTAGGCCCAAGAATAAGATAATATGACCTAAAACCAAACTATACCATTAAATGATGTGTATATATGAGCTAGTAGCCAAGAACTCATGTAGGAGGTTCATCTGTCTATCTGTTGCTTTCACTGGTTAATTAATAAAGAAACTGCTTGGCCTGATAGGTCAGAACATAGGTGGGTGGAGTAGACAGAACAGAAAGCTGGGAAGAAGGGAAGTGAGGCAAACGCCATGGAGCCAGCTGCCAGGTCAGACATGCTGAATCTTTCCCGGTAAGCCAACACCTTGTAGTGCTACACACATTATTAGAAATGGGTTAATCAAGACGTGAGAGTTAGCCAGTAAGAGGCTAGAGCTAAAGGGCCAAGCAGTGTTTAAATGAATACAGTTTGTGTGTTGATATTTCGGGTGTAAAGCTAGCCATGCGGACGCCGGGAGGGACGAAAAGCAAGCCTGCTTGCCTCATCACTACAGAATGGCGCCCAATGTCATCACTACAAAGAACTTTAAAACAACTGTGGTTAATGTGTTCCAAAGCAATCACTATGTGAAACAAATAAAGGCAAAAATTTGATGAGGTATTTGGAGTATGCATAGGGTATCAAATGGAAATCCTAGAAAGAGGGAAAAATCTGAAATCAACAGGTGAGTATAACAGGAGACGGACACTTCTGTAATGTGAATGACAAGTCATTAAATGCTTTGAATAACAAAATGCTCCGCAAGAGCCGAACGGATAGATTATGGGACACTTACTCTGTAGAGTGACCAACACTGTACAGCTAGGATAAAAAAAAAACAATATGCATCCACACCAAACATGCTGACAGGAGAAAGCCATCAGAGAAACACACGCCAAATGACTCCCTTACACAACACTCAGTCACAGGCAGATTGTTGAAATATGAAGCGGCGGGGCTGCATCCCCAACACCCCGGCCGCTTGGCTAGCTCATGCCCGAAATAACAACACACAAACTGTATTCATTTAAGAACTGCTTGGCCCATGAACTCTAGCCCTTACAGGCTAATTCTCGCACCTGGACTAGCCCATTTCTAATGATGTGTGAAAGCACCCCAAGGTGCGCATACCGGGAAGATTCTAGCCTCCGTCCATGCTGTCCGGGAGCAGAGCAGACTTTTCCATGAAGCAGGAAATTTCAAAGACAGTTCCACCTATATTGGCAGTTTGTCAGGCACTTTCTTCTGTGTCCTGCAGAATGTCTAACAGACTCTTTCATGAAGCAGGAACCCCAAAGAATTGTCTCATCTACAGGCATGTTGAGCATGTCCAGTTCATCAAGTGCAAGAGCAGTTTCTTGCACAATGGCTAACCAACTCCATAAGGAGCCTCTTTTCCTCTTGAAGTAATTGGTGCTGTCAGGAGCAGATGTGTCTCATTGTCATGAAAAGCCCTAACTTCTTAAAACATTTTAAATGCCATATTCTGAATGTCTCCAAAAGATGTGAAGAATACCTAACTGAAATATATCTCTATATATCTAGAATACCTACCTAACATGACTACAAGCTTGACTATTATAGATGACTATCTATTAACCTGTATTTCTTAATTATGAATTATACTTATAAATGAGCTGCACAAACACAATACCATAATCAAGAGGAGAAATATACATATAACAAAATTGACCTTACATTTGTATCAATAAACCAAGATCCATACCAATCCAAATCTTTATAGCTACCACTGAAGTGGGCAATTTTCACTCTAAGTGTTGGAATGCCTTCTGCTGTGAATATACAAATAAAATCTGCATGTGTGATGACTGCTGAGTTCACACTGTACTATTTTCATGAATTCTTTCACAATAGCTTATTAGTAAATTCATATATTAAAAGCTAGGTAATATAGCAAATGGAAATACAGAATTTGTACATGAAGGTCTGTGGGGCACCTATACATGAGGTAGGAGGATGGTCTGTCTATGTGGTACTTTCATTGGTTAATAAAGAAACTGCCTTGGCCTTTTGATAGGCCAACCCTTAAGTGGGTGGAGTAAACAGAACAGAATTCTGGGAGGAAGAAAACAGAGTCAGGCAGACGCCATGCTTCTCCTACCCAAGAAGGACGGTGGTTAGACTCATGCCGGTAAGCAACAGTCAAGTGGCGATACACATTAATAGAAATGGGTTAATCAAAATGTGAGAGTTAACCAGTAAGAGGCTAGAGCTAATGGGCCAGGCAGTGTTTAAATGAATACAATTTGTGTGTTGTTATTTCGGGTGTAAAGCTAGCCGTACAGGAGCAGGGCGGGACAAAAAGCAGGCCTGCTCCCCTTTTACTACATATACATTTCTAGCTATATATCTAAAGAAAATGAAATTAGCATGCTAGAGAGATACCTGCCTTCTCAGCTGATTGTAGCAATACATCATAGTTAAAACAGCGTCAACCTAAGTCTCTATCAACGAATGGAGAAGCAAAATGTGGTTCATCCACACAAGAAGTAAATCCCAACATCATAGCAAAATCAATAACGCTGGAAGCAGCTGTGACAGAGAAAAACAGAGTCACAGAAGTTACAGAGGGTTGGGAGACGTATGAGAAGAGAGGTAGTGAACAGAGTTTATTGATGAATGTCACATCTGTCATTCCTAGGGGGCAATTTGTCCAGAAAACTCCTTGGACAAAGTAGCTAAACACAACAAACTCAATGCATTTAAAACACAAATCCCAACTACAGAATCTGATGAAACTCATTTTACCTCAAAGGTCACACTAAGGTTGAAGGCACAAGAATGACAAACGTCATCCTGAGTGCATCATAACCAGAACGAGTAGAGGGAGTTGAGGCAAAAAATAGACTTTTATTCAAAAACTACTACTGAGTTGTAAAGAAAACCATTACAATCCTGAGAGGACATTGCTAAAGCAGGCATCATAGGACTTGTCAATAATCCTCATATCTGGAAAGCTGAGGCAGGAGATTCACCACTAGTTCAAGGCCAACTTGGGCTACATGGAAGAAGGAACAGACAGGGATGCAATAGTAATAACGTGGCTCACTACAATGCAGTGTACAGATAGAAAACCAAGGAAACAGCAACGCTTAACACCAAAGGCCAAAAAGACCAGATACACATGTAAAGTATCGTGTTTAACAGCAACAGAATCTGCGTTTTCCTAAAACACTCAGAACATTTTCTAGGACACACACACAGTATGTGCATGTCAGGCCAACAAACGAGCCTTAAACATAAGAAGTTGTAAGTCAATCAAGCCATAGCTTGATTAGCAACAAGAGGACAAATGCAAGGTTCATGGAAGACAAGCAACACACTCCTGAAACTCAATAGGTCAAAGGAAAAAAAGGAACAAATATGTGTTCATATCAACAAAAGGGAATCATAATCCCCAAACCTCCGGGATGCAAGCAAAGGAGGACAAGGGAGACAGCTGAACAGCAACAAGGGCCTTCATTAGAAAAGAGCAAACTCAAATAAGAATTAATTTTGCACATTACAGAGCTTAAAGAACTAAGCCCAAACTTTGTAGTAAGAAGGAAATAATAAAGAGTAAATCAAAAACAGTGGGAAGATATTAGAAAGACAGAAAATAAAAAGATAACAGCTAATGTATTTAAATAATAGATAAAATGATAGCCATCAGTTGAATTAACTTTCCAAAAAAAGAACCAGAGTAAGTCACAAAAAGAAGATTATGCTACAGACATACAAAGGTCTACAGCAGGCTACAACAGTTCTCCATTTAACAGGCTAAGCTCAGGGAAACAGCTAACCTGGCAGAAATGCACGAACTATTCAAACTAAACAGGAAGAAACAGTGAGTCCCAACAGATCAATAACAAGATTGATCTGGTGATCAAATCTCAACATCCGTGGCACTGAGGCAGAGGAATTGCATGAGTTTGAGTCCAGGCTGGGCTACAGATTGAGATCAACAAAACTAAGCTACTTTGTTGAAATCATAAAGAGAACGAATAAATCTTCAGCCAGATTTGAAAACAGAAAAGAAAAAAAAAACCTCCCAACAAAGAAAGGTCCAGAATCAGAGGGATTCAAGGATGAAGTCTAGCAAATAAACAAAGAAAGAAAAAAGCTCGCACTGCTGAAAAACTTCCAAAATACTGCAACGTAGGAAGTGGAAACTCATTTTACAAGACCATTATCCTGATATCAAAGCTAAACCAGAGAAAATCATACACCAAGAACCTTGATAGACATGAATGTTAAAATCCTCAGTGAAGGAGCAACAGCGACGAAAGATGGCAGCCACCACAGGCTCAGGAGTAAAAGTCCCTGGAAATTTCTGACTGTTGAAAGAGCTGGAAGAAGGCCAGAAAGGAGTAGGCGACGGCACAGTTAGCTGGGGTCTAGAGGACGACGAAGACATGACACTTACAAGATGGACAGGGATGATAATTGGGCCTCCAAGAACAATTTATGAAAACCGAATATACAGCCTTAAAATAGAATGTGGGCCTAAATACCCAGAAGCACCCCCATCTGTAAGATTTGTAACAAAAGTCAATATGAGCGGCGTGAGTAGTTCAAATGGCGTGGTGGACCCAAGGGCCAAAGCGGTGCTGGCAAAGCGGCAGAATTCCCACAGCATCAAAGTCATCCTGCAGGAGCTTCGACGCTTGATGATGTCAAAAGAGAACATGAAGCTGCCACAGCCGCCAGAAGGACAGTGTTACAGCAATTAGTCACTAAGGCCCAGGCCTCCGCTCCCAACCACGCTAAGTCTTCATTTTCCACAGTAGTGAATTTTCTAGATTCATCTTGTAGACCTCAAAGTCCTGGAGAGGAAGCTCCACTGAGACTTCATCCTGAGACACTGTTCTGATACTAATTTCTGTCCATTTGAAATACCTGAGTTGTGCTGTGTAACATCTTCTGTCGAGTGTAACCGCTGGCTGCCTAGTTGAACTTCTGGGATCAAGAAGGTGTGTTGAAATCAATTTCCTTTGGGAGCGGTGGGCACAGCTAACGCAACTGTGAACAGACACGTCACACAATCACCTGCTGCTGACACATGGCCTGGGTCTGCCTTTGCCCGCCCCGCCCTCCTGCCACAGCTGTGTGGTGGTGGCCCTTAGACTAGATGGGAAGGCTTCAGGTAGCAGCCGTGGGACTACTGCTGGGCTTGGGGTGCTTTGGCTGTACCCCTGCTTCCTTAAGTCTTAAGTGATGCCCCGTCCAAGCCATCGTCTCCCCCATTCCTCCACTACCGCCCTTGGCCAAGTCTTAGATTGTAACCCTCCCCTCCCTCTGAAATTGGCCGTGGGTGAGGAATTCAGGGCTTCCCGTATCCCCACCTTTATCAAGGGGTGCTGCTTTTCCCCTCCTCAATTCCCTTGTTGCCCATCACCACCCAACACTTGCTGTGGCCAGAAGCCATCAGATGAGGTTGGAAGAGCCTGGCCTCCCTCACTTAGCTCTGGACCACACATTCACTTGCCACCAGCCTGGGAAGGGGAGCTGGGTCCTCAGCCCTGCTGCCACCATCAGCCGATGCACTTTGAGCTCAGGTCTCGAGGTGAACAGAGCAGTCACGAGGCAACAAACCTGCCAGTGTTCAGGGTCCTTGGTGATTCCGCCTAGAGAAAGGCCATGCGGAGAGTCCTAAGCGCACGGGGTTCTGTGTCGGTTCCTTTTCTCATAATCGCTTTGCTTTTACAAACTGAAGAGGTTTGGACAGGGCTCCCTGGCCACCCATCCGGTCTGATGTGGAGCCTGACAGCTGGAACAGAGGCCCTGACCCTGTGGACTCAGGTTTCAGTGTTGCTGCTCCTCAGACCCTCGGCAGGGACCTGGAGGAGCTCCGTGTCACGAGTTTTCAGTGGGCCTAGCCTCCTGGCTCGTTGCCATGTTCCTCACTCTGTTCAGGACCACTAAATGTTGAAATATGAATGCATACCGAAATAAAGGCAATTTGTTGTGTTG
>NW_026068044.1:2479350-2509017 GCF_014885135.2 Alexandromys fortis
GATGGCAGGAGAGTGGTTTCTGGTGGGTTTGGCTGGGGCGTGGCTATCTCTATAGAATCTGCCCCTGAACACAATAAAGGGGGCATTCTTGGGGAATTCAAGGCTGACCCGTGTCGCTGTCTCTCTGTCTGTGTGTGTCTGTGTATTTTAACCTCCAGCTCCCTTGCCTGAAGCTCGCAAACTGGGTGCCAGCGCACAGAGCGCAGACACAGGGGCACGGTGCGCGGCAAAGTACAAGCAAACTGAGCTAAAAGCACAAGAGAAGGACCTGGTCACATGGAACTTATCACAGGAGTGTGTGAAATTCAACATTTGAATGTCGATATACTAACGGCACCACTTTAATCAAATGAATCTTTAAAAATGATAAACTCAAGTAAACATGGTAGAACACACCTAAAATGACAGGATCCCCAGGGTGGAGGGAGAAGCCTCACAAGTCCAGGGCTAGCCTGGGCTACAAAAAGAAGCCAGGATCAAAAGCAAACCATAAGAACTCTCTCATAAATCTATAAATCTAATATCAAATAAATTTATATTTTTGTTGTAAGAACTAAATTCTCAACAAATTATATACAAAAGAATAGAACTCAATGAAATCAAGGCCACTAGCTACTCCATGGCAAATGTCCTCTCAGGGGTGAGTAGTTGAGCGTTCTTCAGAACCAGACACTCTTTACTCCACAAGAAGTTCTCACCAGAGTTACCAGTCAAGATAAAGAAAGAGATGGCATCCAAATTGGTACGAAAGGGGTTAAATTATCTCTCATTGAAGGTGGTAGGATTGTATGGATAGAAAGCCCTTAAAATTTCACCAAAAGTCTTTCAGAAGCAATAAACTAATTCAGTAGAACTGTATAATACAAAGTCACCACTGAAAGCCTGTAACGGCAGAGGTACTAGGAGAGGTCAGTATGAGGAACAAGAAGAGGACTTCTGGGTCACGGCGATGCTTGATTTTTTTCATCTGGGTCTAGCTTCCCAGATAGATCTAGTTTCCAGATGGGTCTAGCTTCCCAAATGGGTCTAACTTTCCAGATGGATCTAGCTTCCAGATGGGTCTAGCTTCCCAGTTGGGTCTAGCTTCCAGATGGATCTAGCTTCCAGATGGGTCTAGCTTCGAGATAGGACTAGCTTCCCAGATGGATCTAGCTTTCAGATGGGTCTAGCTTCCCAGATGGATCTAGCTTCCAGATGGGTCTACTTTTTTAGATAGGTCTAGCTTCCCAGATGGGTCTAGCTTCCCAGATGGTCTAGCTTCCCAGTTGGGTTTAGCTTCCCAGATAGGTCTAGCTTTCCAGGTGGATCTAGCTTCCAGATAGGTCTAGCTTCCCAGCTGAGTCTAGCTTTCCAGATGGGTCTAGATTCCAGATGGGTCTATCTTCCTGATGGGTCTATCTTCCTGATGGGTCTACCTTCCCGATGGGTCTACCTTCCTGACGGGTCTATCTTCCTGAAGGGTCTAGCCTCCAGATGGGCACTCAGGTTTGAAACCCTGAGCTTCACAAGATCTTATTCTCTAGGATACGCCCTGTCCCTTGCGAGTTCCCACAGCCTCAAGAATACCTTAAGAACATCCACCAGTTCTTTGAAAACTCAAACAAGAGAAAGAAGCATCTCGCCTTCCTCTGCGTGAATGTAAGTCCCATTCACGAGCCGCTCATGGCTGTGTCTCACGTGCATTCTTTGCTGGACTCTAGGAGCATGTATTCAATGATCTCGCCTTCCTCTACGCTCTCATCCAGAACAAGTCGATCTTTCTTTATGAGTCAACTGCCGTTGTTTTTTTTTAAATTTAGATTGATTAATTAATTCGCCAAGAATAGCTCATCCTACAGGTTCTCAAACCATTTTAGAACTTTATTATTACTAAACCAAAAACTAAGACCCTGCTATGATCAAAGGGAAAGCTTCTGTCTCACAGTCATTTTTCTGATCTAGAAAAAGCAAGTTGTTTGCATTCAAAGTCTATAGTGACCCTTTGCTGCTCCTAGCCCTCCAGCCTGAGCTTGTTACTACACAGTGAGTTCTACTTTCCCTAGGCAGAGTCAAGGAAACCCCACACTAGCCTCCTTTGAAGGTCAGACATAAACAGCTTCCCCAGTGAACAGGACAGGGAGGCCTCAGCACAGCCAGGAGTATTTTTCCATTCCTTCTCTCTCTTTCCCAAATGCTGAGAATATAAAGCAAGGGAGAAACAGTCATTAGACCCAAAGCTGGAAAAATCTTAAAACTGACACTTTTGGGAGAACTTTAAAATGTCAAAAATATTTTCCTCTTTCGGTACCACTTTCTCTGAACTCATCTTGTATCCATCCCTAAAGAACAGTTAGCCATCATACAGAACTAACCCAAATTCACATTTCAAAATCCAAATATCTCCTGTGACCTTCTAAACGTAGAATAAATGAACAAAATTACAGTGTTCGGTCAATTGAACCAAACATTTGTAAACGACAACTTTCTACACGTAAGCGAAGACTGGAGTCTTTGAAAGGACACATTCTGTCTCGCAAGGCTCACACATATTGTGTGTCTCTCAAACCCAAACGTGAACAATCTGAAGGGAAAGACACTGGCTTGCAGCCACTTGCAGCATGAGCAAACCAGCTCACGGGCTGTGCTATGGCTGCCCAGCCACAGCCTTCCAAAGACTCATTAAGACAAAGCAGTTTGCACGTGTGTTTGCTACGGGCCACGTAAGCCCTCTCCTCGCTACTCTCAATGAACATTCTTACGGCCGTATTTTTATGGGCGTGATGAGGCAAGAATTCTATGGACTATTTAGTTGAGCAGATGTGACAGAATAAAGAAACCAAGTCTGCCAAGAACACTGTAAAGAAGGTTCTTGAAAGATTTTAATAAAGTAACTCTACTTTTAATGCCATAACCATAGAGTGAGGTGGGCTGTTTTGGGGGCTGGTTTTGCTTCATTTGTTTCTTTTAAAAGAGGAAAAATGACACCAAAAACCCTAGGAAGCCATAACCTTCTCGTCTGACTATGAAGCATCCTAACAAGGTAAGAGGTGATGGTGTGAAGGTGTGAATACAGACAGCCAAGGCTATCCCATGACCTCAACACATGACAGACAGCCAAGGCTATCCCAGGACTACACATGACAGACAGCCAAGGCTATCCCATGACCTCAACACATGACAGACAGCCAAGGCTATCCCATGACCTCAACACATGACAGACAGCCAAGGCTATCCCATGACCTCAACACATGACAGACAGCCAAGGCTATCCCAGGACCTCTACACGTGACGGACAGCCAAGGCTATCCCAGGACTACACATGTCAGACGGACAGCCAAGGCTATCCCAGGACTACACATGACAGACAGTCAAGGCTATCGCAGGACCTCTACACATGACAGACAGTCAAGGCTATCCCATGACTTCTACACATGCAGTGCCGGATGCCTGCACTAACACACTATGCACACGCATGCGGCACACACACTTACAGAGAGCTCCGCAGCTCGAGTTCTAACAGAATCTTAAACTCCCATTTCTCCACCTCCCATTGTGCCGGTCCCTCCACACTCCCTTTGTATCCAAATAAAAGATCCGTGAGTCACCCAGACTTTCTGTGCCCAAGGATTCCTAAATACAAAGAGTTCTATAGTGTCTTCCATAGCAACACAAAGCCGCGATGCCATCCTGACGCAAGGGAGCATTTACACCGTGAGAAGCAAGCAGAGAAAACTGTCTCCACTTACAGAAGCACTGTATAGTCAGGCCTCCAAGGATGCGCCCGGAGAGCTATAAGACGCCCCCGTGAGGATTATGGCTTCCCTTTGCCAAGTCCTTCTTGAGCATAGATTTTCCCTCGGATCTCCACGTCACCGTTCTGCTCTAAGAGATTCAGAGCTCCGGGATCATCTTGGCTCCCACCTGAAATCCTGTTCTGACATCCTGAAATTTCAGTGAAGAAAGGAAATAAAAAATAGAACCATGCAATTAAGAAACAGTGCTAATCTTTAAAAGAAATGGCAAGACTGGCTGAAGATGTCGGTATCCCTGCGTGTTTTCTCGACTATTTTGTTGTTGCTGTTTTTGTCGTTTGGGGTTTAGGGGTTTTTAATTGTTGTTGTTTAGTTTTCTTATCAAACCTTGGAGTAGTATTGAAATTCCTAAATCTTTACTGACTTAGAATACCATAAGCGAAAATGGAAAAATATGTGAAATAAAAACTCCTAGTCAGTGAGATAACTAGGACCCGGTAACTCTTTTAATCTTAGCATCGTTTATGAAACCAGCTCCCCACCCTCCCCCACCGCCACCACCTTCAGCCAATGATCTAATTTCAGGTACTGAGGACCCAAGCGGAAGACAGATTGCTATTCATCTTAATGGGAGTGCAGGAGTCCTCCACATGCTGATTGCCTGATTTTAAATTGCCCTATCAAAATGCCACATACACATAAGCAATTGTGAAAATCCCTTTCGGCTTCTGGGTCCCAATTACAAACAATCAGACTTTAAAAAAAAAAAAATCTCCAGAGGAAACATCAAGCTGAATGCATGAAGGACAGCGGTGGGGGAGGCGTCTCTGGCCACTCGATGAAGAAACCAGTGCCTAAGCACCGCAGATTATGCAAAATGCGTAAATGGCAAAGCAACCATCAAAATTGAATGACTTATGCATCCGTCCATTAAAAGCTTCTTCAAGCTGACTCATTTAGGCCTCAAAGTTCAGAACATAATCTCATTATCACAGTGCTCTCTTCCCTTCCCGTGGAAGGCACAAGCTAGAACCACTAAAAAGTTTCCTTAACAAGTCATGGTTAGATAAAGAAGAAGAAAAAAAAAAACAACTCGGCAACTTCATGAAGAATGACTGTCTTCCCTTCGGGTCTCACTGACCTGCCCCTGGAGAAAATGACCTCATATTAGTTACACAGCTTTTTAAACCGTGCTGGCTGCTCTAGGAGTCCAGACTTTGTAACATCAACGGGTTGGACCTGCCCTAGCAGACAAGTTTAAGGCCTCTTCCATGTCTACTTTATTCTCTCTCAGTCTATACTAACATACATTTCTGCATGTTTCCTAAATCAACTTGTGTTGATGGAAACGCAGTTTGAAAAACAGGGATTCACCTCTACCTGACCTCCCTCTTCTACAGCAAAAGAAAACCGAAGTCCACACAGCTGAGCCAAGGTTGTGCAGCTAGCTGGCCCTGCCTGGGACTCTGCTCCTCACCCACACCTCATAAAATGTCTCCCTTAGTAGTACAAAATGACATTACCACCCTCCAAATCAGATTCCCCTAAAACTAAACAGAGTTTAAAACAGAATCCACAAGAGTCGTCTGAACACACACCACAAAGAAGAAATCAAAACGCGCATGCGTTTGCGGATCCAAGAGTCGTGGTTTCATCGGCCAGCAGCTACACTCCGGCGTCTCTTCTCCCACCGCTCTTTAAACTAAATCCACGACCTTCTAGGATCTGACCTTGCATAACCTTAGGAAGCATCTGTGTCCTGTATGTTTATATTGTCCCCACGCAGCACACTTGACTGTTCACGTACACTGACAGCTCTCTTCACACAAACAACAGGAACGAGACAGTGCCTTGGCACTGAGGGGAAGTAGGGAATCTACACTGCTCCGGGACTCTTGAGGAAAGGGCCTTGTGCAGCAGTGTAAGAAGCAGAAGGGGGGAAACTGACCGAGTGAATCTGAAAGTTTTGTTTCTAACATGATACATACTCCAGTTGACAGTGTTGATACTTTTTAGTTATGAAGATCTGGCAAAGGCCAGCATCTGAGTGTTCCAGACTCACTGATTAAACTGTAACATTTTCATTTTGTAACTTACACATCCATGACTTTAACCAGTCATGTGAGATGGACTTAATTTATTTTAAAATAAAAATATTATTCCAGGCATAGTGGAACCTATCGGTCATCCTAAGGCTGGGGCAGGAATATTATGAGTTCCAGACTAGCTTAGTATATGCACAGACACAGACACACACACACACACGCACATGCACGCGTGCTTTTCCTAAATCAATATAAACAAGTTTGCCCTAGATATTTCTAACAGAAATTTTATGATGAATCAATTTCAACTCTTTAAAAAAGAGCCGTAGAGCTAGAGAAACTAAACCTGCCGTGGCTGAAGCTCTGATGGCCGAGGTAGGTCTAAGAGATAAAGTGAGATGATGCCAGTGCTTCACAGATTCATATCGTGTCCCTGGATGGCCAGCAGAAGGTGGCATAAGGGATGTGTGAGCTGGGAACTCATGGTCTTTGTTTCTCCCACCCTTAAGTGTGAGTCAATAACTCAAAACTACCATGTGACATATGAACAAGTTGACAGGTAAAAGGGAATTCTGTCCCTTACATGTATATAAAAATATGCATACATTAATAATTATGGTGTTGTGTATTAACATACTATAATGATGTATTCTATTAATGTGTACATGTGTTGTTATACTGTATATCAGTAATATATGTTAAGAATATAAAAACAGACCAACAGAGGAGGATGTGAGATAGGAGAGTACATCGGTTGCTCTCTGTTCTAGAGGCTTCTGCTTTTCTAGACTTTTCACAGCAAGCAATCAAAAACTTCACAAAGTGAAGGGAAGGACTAACTAAAGAGGGAACACCCTGCCCCAGAGCCCCTGAGAGGGCAGCAGCCTCTGCTGGTAGCCCAGATAAAATGAGGTCAGAGGTAAAGGGAGTCCTGCTATTGCCTAGCCGCCTACACTTCTTCCTGGTGAGTGTGTCTACCCTGTAGCCGCCATCTTTCCCATCTTTCCCATCATTCCCTGACATCAGCACCCAGCTTCCTCAATCTTCCAACATGGACTGAAGACCAGCAGCTCCCAAGGAATCTTCCAGGCCTTCAATGCCAGAGACTTCTCAGACCTCCAGCTTCATGGTATGAGCAGCTATGGGATTCTGAACATGTAGGGCACCCATTGTGGGACTACCTAGTCAATAACCTTTAAGCCAGTTGAAGAATTCCTCTTTAATAATCCATTCCTTCTTACAGTTCTGTTCTCCTACAGAGCCCTAACGAATATGAAGATGGTGGGAGGAGAGTCCCGTAGATTGTTGTCATGACTTATGCTGGAAAGAAAACTGGGCAAGGACAGTCCTTCTGCCAGAAGACTTCACACCTACCGACCTACCCTCTCCACATCTGCCAACCTGTACTGTACTTCTCTCTCTTTTGCTAACAGTACTCCTCTCTGGCAGAAAACTCCATTCCACATCCAGCTAGCACTGGGTGTCTCTTGGAGGAGATCTATCTTCTCCAGTGTGGCCTGAGGAGTTCAACAACTTCTTTACTCAATCCTCAGAGAAATTAAGCACCTTGGCCGAAACCATGACAACAAACTACACCAGGATCTGAACCCAGGTATCTCCTGTGCTAAACTTTCTTCATTCCATTCCCTCGCCCTTATAAACTATTACAGCTTTACCAGCAGCTGGCTCAGCCAGTGTTCTCTCACCATTTCCTACACACACTGTCAGAAGTCAGAGGCAAAAGAAAGATGATGCAAAATATGGGGAAACTTTGAAATTTTCATTACAAATTATTAAGTTGTAATTCCCAAGCAATACCAGCTTCTGCAAAGAAAGGGAAGTTAAGGGAGGGAAGAGTAAGGAGGTGAGGTTGTTTTCCTTCTGGAAAACCAGGAGAGTCACCACACCCTGCTGCCCATGGACCCTGGTGGAACAGCCTATTCTAAAACAACTCTCCTGAGGTTTTTCTGTGAAAATAAGGAAGTTGTTTTCAATGAAGTCTTACAGAGATAATGGTCTAGAACAAATGTCAGGGACAAAGTTAAATGCTAGACCCAGACATTTTATCCTTAGTGGGAAAACACGTAAGAGAAAAATCACCAAAAAAAAAAAAAAACAAAAAACGATCAAGCCTCCATTTTCACAGCTGGTAGATTGTGGCTGTTAACGGCAAGTGGATTTCCCCACTTTGTTTAGCCTTGGAAGCCTTTTTCTCCAGCAGAGTCTTGTATAGAAAACCACAGCTGGACCATCTACAGGAAAACCCTATCCACTCACCTTACCCAACCCAGGCCTCTCGGGCACCCAAGTGCACTTCCAGAGCACGCGTCTTCCGAGAGCACCTCCACCCTGTTCTACTCTGAAAGCCGGGAGTCAAGAAAAGCATAGCGAAGCCTGTGTTACCACGCAGCCAACTGAGGGCGTGTGATATGCAATGACATGCCTGCCAAGACGCTTAGGACACCCAGAGGTAGCAAGATGACAATCGCTGGCTTGCTCGGCACTTACTACACACCAGATTCTGGGACTTTTTATATGGGTTACTAGTCCAGGAAACAAGGACCACTGCAGGCACACAGGAAGAAAAAGCTGAAACTGACAAGGACCTGGAAACTGCCTAAAGTGACAAAGCAGACCAGCGGGGCCATGAGGGATCAGAGTCCAGGAGGTCTGGGACACTGGTGCCTACCAATGTGGATCCCGGATGATGAAACCACACAGACATCAAGATGAGCCAACCGTGCTTCTGGGGTTTACATGGTTTCTCATTGCTACCATAGACGCCCATTTCTAAAGTCTGAAGAAAGAAGGGGTAGGGTCGGCTTCATGACGTCATCTTAAACAAGAACTGTCAGCAAGGGCTCTGGCTTGCGCTCTCCTGGTCCTCTGAAGGGGTCTTCCAGGTCGTCCCTGCTACCCCCGGTCATCCAGGCCTGTTTCAATTTTCTTTACACTGCAATGGGCACCACAAATTACAATTCACTACATGCAGAAGCAGACACAAGAAGCAACCCTCTTCTAGCAAGTCAAATCAAAGAATCTGAAAAGTAATTCATTTCAGAAATTAGTTTTGTTCATTGTATCCATGAAGATACAATGTATACTCGAAATCGAACTTATTATTGTAAATGAGCTGAAACATGTTGTTATTTGTATATTATTGCTAATGGAATAAATACTAATAGAAATATATACTGCATTCCCTAAACATACCTTTGATGACCTCAACCATTGTCAATGGTGTAACAGAGTTCAGAGACAAAACCCTTAAGAACATCTACTTTTTTTTAATCTCTATAGAAATAGTGAACCTGCTGCTCAAAATTAAAAACTTCAGTGTTAGTTAAATAGATGATAAAAACCACAGGTATATTTTCTTTTCACCTGGTTCTTTGTCAAGAGTAAAATTGATAAAATTAGATTATCCTTTAAAGTCACACTTAAAATAAAGTTATACTATAACATAAAATACTCTATCTCTGAAACATAGTTTAAATTAAGTAGGATTAATTCTAATATTTCAAAGTTGTATCTAACATATATTTTTCTATATAATACTAATCTCAGACTTCAGTAGCAGCTAAGCTTTTAACAACCTAACAATGAAGGTCAGTAACATATAATTCAAAAGTGTTGACAGGAAAGACACAGTTAACACACACCAAAAAGACTAATAGGAGTAGTTAATTCTTTAAATACAGCATGGCAAGAAAACATAAGTATAATGGTGAGAAAGAATGGTCTGTATTCTGATGAAAACAGGAGAATGCTGGAAAGAAGGAAGCACATTCCCACCATTCCAGCCCAGACCACTGAGAAGCAAGATGTAACCTGCCCGGCTAAAAGGTACTGAGCCACGTGGCTAACATAGATCAGAATCATGGGTTAATATAAGTGATAAGAGCTAATAAGAAACCCGAGCTAATGAGCCAATCAGTTTTATAACTTATGGAGATCTCTGTGTGATTTTTTGGGGGGCTTGCCAGCTGTGGGGTACTGGGTGGGACAGAAACCCCAACAAGCAGCCCCTCGTGTTACAATAACGTAGTTTTCAAAACGTTTGTTCATGTGCTTCAACTCTGTAAGTCTCTGATCTTCTACAACTGAGGTTGGATTATTTGTACCTAGAATCAACGCAACCACAAATACCATCAAAAGCATCCATTAGAAATCAACATGATCAAAATGGTACAGGGTTGTATACAAGTATGTTACATGCAACACTTCTTCCCTGACAGAAAGCATTAGAGATTATAAAATACATAAGCACAGAGTGTGGAAACACTATGTTCTCTACAAGCAAGAAGAGAGAAAAAAACTGATAAAGGAAAAAAATGCACCACCCAGCAGGCACGAAAAAGTTGCCATTTTCCTTTAGTCATTGTGATTAAAAATACTGACAGAACATTACACATGTTAACCATAAGTGTCCATGATAACTATTTATACTGATCTTAAATTACTCTGCCTGCTTCCTTCTCAGAAGAAGAAAGGGCAGGAAATTTCTATTCTCAACTTTCGGTTTGAAAATAGACATTTTAATCATGTTTTTTTTTAATGGCACTGATTTCTCTTACAATGATAAGGCAGTGACCACAGTGCGCTTTGAACTGTCTGATTCTAGATAAAGGAACAAAAAGCCCACAGAGCAAGAACAGTGCATAAAGTCGAAGAAATCATAAAATCCAGGCCACCATCTCCAGCATAAACCGGAGCTTCTGCTCCTTCCTCCTTCTCAGAAATATATTTAAAAGCCATCTTTTCACAAAGGACTTGAAATGCTGTTATTGTTTGAGGGAAAGAATCTTCAAGATATCACCATTTTCCCAGAGACACCAGACTCTGCCCTTAGTCACAGCATAGTCCTAATTACCGAGACAGCATGGAGCCTAGTAAGGTGACTTGTCTGAATTAAATCAAGGAGGCTGAGTGTGAACATTCAAACTTTGTGAAATATCACACAACCTTGGCCAAGGTCGCCTCACCAGGGTCCCAGTAAGTGGGCTGTACTTCTTTAAGATAAAGACACCATTATCTACTGTGGTAAATCCAGGTAATATGGCTAGAAGACAGAATGTAAGTTCCAACATTTTAATTCTGCACTAAGTTTTTTTTTAAAAAAAAAATACATGGAAACATGGGATTCCTCCATACAAACAGAAATCATGTAAGGGAGGCTCACTTAGAGCCGAGTTTGTCACTGGGAAGGCAGGTCAAAGCTGCTTGGATCACAGCATCAGGAGCATGGGACAAAGGCTGCTCAAACCACAGCAGATCAGAGAACACAGAGAGAGGCAGGTGGAATCCACAGGCAGGTAAAATGGTCTTGGATCTACCTCCACATATTTACTTCCTCTAACTCTATCCTATCCCCAACTTTCAGAACATATCCCACAACACAGACACTAACTGGGGACAAAATGTCTAGAGCATGAGCGTGGTGGGGACAGTTCAGACTCAACTTCTAACAATATTCCTTTTCTAATATAATAATAAACGAAAACTCCTGTCCACAAAAGGGTGAGTGCAATCTTCATTAAATAGCCATTAAATACCATACTCCCGAACAAAGGACACCAGTAACTCTCATGGCAGATAAAGACCATGGCATCACAAATATCTGTCTTAAGGCCATCTTCCCACATCTTAAAGTGTGTCACTGAATTATAAAGACAGAAAAGTGGACGTTTTTAAATAATGATGTTGTCTTTAGAATAGCAATAATGATATTAAAAACTCATAAGACAGAATCCAAAAAAGATTTGAACGTTTCTATATTTTAAAAAAATCCAAGTTCACAATGCTACATTACATTCATTGATCTTATATATCTCTACTAACATCATGAAGTGACGGTATGACAGCTTCAGATGGCTGTTTTGTTTCCCCTCGTCCCTCAAAGATGTATTCCCAGAAAGAATCTGGCTGAGCAGACTTCACCATGGCAATGATACAGTGTGAGTATCTGCCTTGTCCCAAGAGCCAGGCACTCTAAAGGAATCCATGAATCTGGCATTTATACACAAATCTCTCACTCCAGCTAAAGAAGCCACGCTCCATAGGAATGATCTCTCCTGACCAAAGGGAGAAAGAGCAGACCCTGTAGAAAACATTCACCAAACCACTTCCTCCTACCAGGGCCCACCACAGGCACCAGGGGGAAAAACCAGAGACCAAGACCCAAGTACTTATTCTAGAGATCACCCTTCATTATAGATCCTTGGCCATCTTTCTGGAATAGTTAAAACACTGGCTCCCTCACAATTACCCAGAATATTCCTCTCCAGCAACAAAGACTGGACGTTAAAATCCTTCGATAAAAACCTACCTAGAATCAGTCACGGCAAAGGCCCAGAGGAGGTTCACAAACCTCCAGGCGCCATCTCAAACTTAACTGGACTTGGAGAAAACTCTTTCCCAAGGTCCTCCCTGCTCAGACAGGGTGTTCTACCTGGAAACTGTGGGGTTGGAGCTGAGAACAGCCCCCAGCTCTGGAGGGTGACCCCGCAACTGTCCTCGGTCCCAGTGAAGCTTCCTAGTCCTTGCACTCGGCTTTTCCCTACTAAACAGGGAAAAACAAATGCCCAAGCTTCTTCAAGGCTGAACAGGACAGTCCCTGGTATCTTCTTATCGTACCCTCTGTGCATAGCAACATCTTGAGCCAGTTCCTTAGAATGTTCTGGAAGCTGCTTTGCCTAAGGCAGAACATTCCCAGACAAAGTGCTTTGAAGTGAGGCCACCGTCAGATGCCAGATCCCCACTGTCTCTAGTAAGCCCTGTTCAAAGCATTTTTCATGTCCAAAAAAAAAAAATTCTTTTCATAGTTAATTTTCCACAACCTTCCAGCTTTGCCCAGCAAACCACAAACACAGCATCACCCACGCCGGCCCTCACTCCCATCCCTTTCCTATAAAGAAACTGGAAGCCTACAATTTACAAAGTAGCCACACAGCTACAAAGTAACTAAAACAGAAAGTCAATACCAAGTCCGAAAGGAATTATTTATAAGAAAAATTTTATTGGAAGAAAAAGACTAATTTTTTTTTGAGTGACTCAATAATACTGTGTGTTAGCAGAACAGCTCTGGACGTCAAAAAGAAAAATCATAGGGAGTGAAGACAATTCTCTGTGTTATCTTTACCACACCACAACAAAATATCCGAGACAAGTAACTTTACAAAAAGAAAAGGGTTGTTTAGCTAAGACTGAAGACCAGGATTGGAGGGATGGACTGGCGCTGTCTGTGGTGAGGATGTGGCCGCCAAACCATGGCAGGAAGGCAGGAAGGGAAGAGTCACACCTCAAACCAAAAGAGACTGGCAGATTATATGACCCTTTCTGAGAACACACCTCCATGACCCAAAGACCTCCCTGGTCCTTCCTCTACTGGGCTCAACACCCCCCAGTAGTTCCTCTATGGGACTCAAACCGTTAACACGCTGAGCCTAGAACACTGCGCAGGAAGCTGTAGTTGGCACAAATGTGTGACTGGCTGCCCCTCAGCAGGCATCGCTGCCCTTTATCTTCCGAACTCCCTTCCGTCACCTACAGTCACTAATAATCAGCTTTCTGCCACTCTCCTGTGATGGGGAGTTAGCCTTAGCAGGCCTTCCCCTGCCTTCGACAGCAGACAAACTCTCGGAGTGTCAATATCAGAAGGGAAACACCAGGACACCTTTGTTGAAGCCACAGTCCACAAGCTCCTATGCCGGTAACTTCCCTTACCAAGTACAAATGACTTGGTTGTCAGTTGTATATTTACTGCTGTCCTGGAGAAACCGCAAGCTCAAGAATAACAGCCACAGCTAAACAGCTATTTATCCCCGTGATTCCTGTCAGCCAACGATCCGTGAGTGCTTGCCAGGTTTTAAAACTCTTCCAAAACTAAAGCAGGGCTGGGGAGATGGCTCAGCAAGAAAGAGGCATTTGCCACCGAGTCTACGGATCTGGGATGGCCCAGAACTTAGCGGAGTGGACTTGCGTGGAGAAGCCAATAAGAGGTAGAGAGTGACGCAAGGAGAGAAAATTAATAACGTGAGCTACAAAAGAAAGAACCGCCCCGGTTTGCCCCTGGGCAGGGGCTGCTCAGCTTTGCTGGCACTGGTACGCTCAGAACAATGCCTAGCAGAAGGCACGGTGACGCAGGAACAATACAGGAATCACAGCGCAACGGATTTGCGTGTCACGTGATCACTGGGTTCTGAGACTTGGAACATGATGGCCAGCCTCTAAAGGGACCAATCAAATGAGAGGAACCGTGATGATTCTCCCAGCACCAAACAGAATAGCTGACCTTTGTCAGGATAACAGTAGGAAAAGCAGCCTCCTATCCAGCTCTGTGCGGTATTCATGGAGGCACCAGCCAAGAGCAGACGATCCTTGTCCCCATCTCGGACACACGGAAAAGGCAGATTTCCTGCCCTGATAGTGGCCGAGAGAGTGATGTCATCATAGACGTTTGTCTGTGATGCCGAACATCTGAAATACTGGGGAGCGTGAGATGAAGAGGAGATGTGATGTCTCCACTCAGATAAACTCCATCCCAGGCCCCCTCACCATTAGATACCCCCGGTTGAGTCCTATCGGGCTAGAATGCTTCCTCTACACACACAACAAAACATAGGACAAAGGTGCTAATGACTGAGGATTGTTCTGCCATTAGCCTCTCAACAGCATGAGAATGCTTAGTCAACAAATGTATGTCAAAGGTCTTCCTTTCCATTATACATTTATTATTTTAAATCAATATATAATGTATGAAATATAATGACATTTCCAAACAAAGTATGTTTTTGTGGCTCCCCTTCCAATTTCCCTTTCCCCATTTCCACATCCTCCTCCTGGACACTCTCCCAACTCCTGATTCTTTTCACCTGCCTGCCCATTTCTACCCTCCCTCATAATCTAATAGTATTGTTAGATTTTTCTTTGTCTCCTTTCTATATTTTTACACCCATACTTATACCATTGCACATATATTGCATGTATGTATCATATTTGTTTGCTTTTGGGAGGGTTGTGTAGGTTTTGTTCTGTTTTGCTTTATGACAGGGTCTGGCAATCCTAGAACTCACTATGTAGGTAGGTTGGCTTTGAACTCAAAGAGATCTGCCTGCCTCTGCCTCCCGAGTGCTGGGATTAAATTTTAAGAAAAAAATGAAATGATGAAATTTTCAGGCAAATGAATGGATCTGGAAAGTATTATTAAGCAAGTATTATTAAGAGGTCGCTCTGCCTCGGCCCTTCTCCAAGGCTGAGATTAGAGGTGCACACTGCCATACTTGAACAATACCCTCTAGGCTTTGAGGGTCAGGCAGCCTTCTCTATAGCTACTTCACTCTGCTACTGTAGAATGATAAGAGTCAGAGACCAAACAAAAGTGTGTGGCTGTGTATCAGCACACCAGTAAAGATACAGTTATAAAAAGAGGAAGCATTCAACCCTTGGCCATTTGATGGCAGCTCGCCAGCCCTGGCATCCTGCTACTTACTTGATGAGCTCCAGTGTAGACTATCAGAGTGCTTGGCACACCATCTAGGGCAGAGATGTGAAAACGCTCATCTTCCTAAGGAAGAAGAGCGATTGGTTACCTTGAGAATTAGGCCCCTTGTCCAGACTTTGACCAGAGGCTCCCACAGTTCCCATCCATGATGCTCTAACGCACTGAAGCACCAGCATGTTTAAGGCCAAATGGGCAAACGGTGTTCACAGTGTCTTCCTAATGAAGCCAAAACTGAGAGGGCCACTGAACTGACGTTAGCGCCAGCCTACAAGGAAGCAGAAGGTGAAAGTCTGGTCTCATGGTTGGCTTGGGAACACTGTATGGAATTTTGTTTGTTTCCTGACTCCGTTTCCCATCAGCGTTATCATATAGAAGCCCTTCCAAAGCCACGAGGCTTCCTGCAATACTGTTTCTTTCCCCCTGCTTTAATACAAGAATCCTAACCCTGAAGTCATCAGGGCAATATGCTACTTAACATTGGATGGCTGGGAGTGTCAACAGGCCTTCATGCTTCCCACATATCTGACAGGAGAAACTAAAACTGCTAATAATGCAGGACCCATGCTATCCTCTTACTCAGGCTTATTCCTTGGGTACCCTTATGCAACGAGTAACCTCAAGAAGTGAGGGAAACACATACCTCCCCTCCTTTCCCTACACCAACGACCCCAGCAAAGCCGAGGCACCCGGTGAATGTTGATGTTGGTTTCTGATATGGTTGGGTTGAGGGAATACTAAGCTACATTCCTAAGCATATCTATTTTCAAAAAAGATTGGCATGTGGGCCAACACACTGAGTGACTAAGACCCACCTTGAATTCAGAGGACACCATACAGGAAGACAGATGGACGAAAAGAGTGAGCGGAACACTAGAGAAGAAGCATGCACAGGCTGGACCCTTTCTGCGCGGGTGTATTTTGCAGTTGCTACTGTCTGTGGTCCTCAGACACCAGTTTCCTGCAGTGCTGAGTGTGAGTTTGCACAAGCATTGGAGTGTGAGTTTGCACAAGCAGCTCTCCAGGGATGCTGCTCTGCATCTGAGACTACGTCCCTTGCCTCTTTCTCATTCTGGGCCTGCCTGGACTAAGAAGCTACTGTCTTTCCCAACTCTGTAGGCTACAGGTACCCATGATAGGACAGTTAACCACTGACTGTGTGAGTCAATACAGCAAATTGCCTCTAACTTACGCGCATGTGCACGTGTGTGCATGCACAGGGGTTGAGGAGCGGTCTATGTCTGTTCTATTAGTTTGGGTTTTCTGAAAAACCAGGTCCTGGGTTGTTGGGTTTTTTTTTTTTTTTCCGTTACTATGCTAAACACGAAGAACAAAAGCAGCAATGGTATTAGACACTCTGATCAAGAAAATCTTCAGAGAAAGGGGTTTGTTTCAGCTTAAGTGCTACAGTCCATCACTGGGAGGAGTCACGCCAGGAGCTCAGGCAGGAACCGGAAGCAGAGAGCACGGAAGAATACACTACTCGCTGGCTTGCTCCCTCTGGCTCACGTTCAGCCCGCTCTCTGATACAATCCAGAACAGCCTGCCAAGGAGTGAGCTGGGCCCTCCCACGTCAATCTACAACCAACAAGGCAATTCCCTCCAGACATAGCCACAGGTGAGTCTGCTCTGGGCGATCCTAATTGAGACTCTTTCTTTTCAGGCCACTAAGTTGCATCACATTGCCAGCAAGCATCAACCAGGACAAACCCCGGGGACCTGCTGCATCCCTGCTGCATGCTGTAAGAGTGACACGGGCCCTCGGTGCATTATTCAGGGGTGAGGCAAAGACACATGGGACAGCTCTGCCTTATGCATGCCTCAGTGCGTGTGGGACGTAAGAAAGTCACATTACATTCACTTTTCTTGCTGCGCTAGGGTACCCTGACCCTGACAACAACGCCATGCTTTCTGCTGTATTCTCAAAACAGTATCCAATAATAATATCAATAATAAATATATTGATTTATTAATAATACAAATAATAAGCATTGATTTAGTAATAATAAATAATAACAGTATCGATAATAAATATATTGGTTTACTAATAATGCAAAATTTAATTAATTCGCATAAATTACACAGCTTCTCTTCAATATTAAGTAAACTTTGCAGCTATTTACTTCCTCTTTCTCTGCAATATCAATAAATTGTTTTGTTTGTTTTTGTAGCTTTTTATACTATAGGCGGTTCTGCTCAAGACAACCACATCTTATGCATTCTGGCTTAATAGTCTAAACCAGCATCAAAGTCTACTAGAGTCTACATTAAATTACTTCATCATTCTAGTTAGAGGTCAGTGGATGGATGCATAATTTCTGAAAATATGCAAATTGCTTCAATATTTAATTTGAAATCCTTTTTTGTTGGTTTGCTTTAAAAAAAATCAAGAAAAGGAGAAAGCACAGACTGGTTTTCATTTTTTTTTTTCACTTAAAACCTATTTCCCATTTCCCACTGAGAATTTAAGCTGTGATGATTGTGTTTTGCCAATAATGAGAAGGAAGTTTTAAATTCAATAACCTACCCAAGGAGGATGACAATCCACGGTCATTAAGTGCTTTCTTGTGGCAAACCACACTTAAACCTGCATTACTTTTCCTTTTAGTAAAGCATCGTTCGGAATGGAGAACACAGAGAGAAGCAAGCACATCCGGTCTTTCATTGTGTCCATCTTTAAGGGCTGTGCCCACTGCTCCCACAGGATTCTTAGGGGGAGAATACAAGGAAAATGATGAGGGTACCGTAGATATGTGAATGTAGACTCTGGAAAGCCATCCGGTGTGCACAGCCTCATCCCTGCAACATTATCCACACTGGAGACTGAACAGCTTGTCTCCCGTGCAACAGAGAAACAAGGGCTCCTGGAGCAGCATGGGCATTCTCCGCCAGGTTTAAGATCTTTTCCATACCTACATTCATACAGAGCATGTCAGTCGCTTGGCTCTCAACCACACAGCCTCCCAGGCTCACAGAGAGCTTAGAGCGTTGACAAAGTCTAAACAGGAGTCACTTCTCCTAAACTGTGATGATCCGTCACACACCGAAGCCAGAGTCGGAGCCGGCAGAGCCAGCGCTCTATCAAACAGATTAGGCACCGCGCAAAATGGATTTTCTAGCGAATCACAGCAGGGCAAGGCCAGAGGAAGTCGAAGGAAACTGCAGTGCAGGCCTCATCTGCAAACTGCCTCACAACTGCCCAGAGGTCAAGTGCCTTACAGCAACCAAGTGCCAGACCTCCACTGTACCAGATCTACAAAGCGTTAGAGAACAGCAGCAATAGGCTGGCCCGTGCGGGTTTTCCAGATGGAACGCGCATATCTGGAGATGGGAAATGAACACACACAAAAGAGAAAAAACATGCCGCCTTAGTCGTTATGGGTCAACTCAGAACATTTGCAGCTCCATCTATTTACCTGCAAATTCCATAATTTCATTTTTTTTCTCTACAGCTGAACAATATTCTGTTGTGCAAATGCACTACGCTTAGATTATCCATTCATCAGTTACGGGCATCTCGGAGTCTTCTGTTTCCTGAATACGGTGAACAGAGCAGCAGCGAACGTGGATGAGCGGGTGTCTCTAAAGTAGGGGATGGTCTTTGGGGTATAGCTGGAGCACGGCTGCGCCCAGAGGCTGAGAAATCAGTAAGTGGTTAATCAAAGGAAGAGAAATAGAAAGCTTACAGAGAATTAGTGGAACAGGACGAGGTAAAATGGGGCAGAGGACTGGTGGGGTAGGATGGAGGAAGGGATACAAGGAAGGATAGCAACTCTACGGACCTTTGGAAAAGCCATATGGAAACCTACTTACTACTGTCAGAAGCTTATAGATACATATCACACACACACACTGCAAGTTCAAGGTGAACCTAAGATATGCAGGGAGATGAGGCTAGCCTGGGAAACTTACAAAACCTTGTCTCAAAGAATGGGGAGGCCGGGCGGTGGTGGCACACGCCTTTAATCCCAGCACTCGGGAGGCAGAGGCAGGCGGATCTCTGTGAGTTAAAGACCAGCCTGGTCTACAGAGCTAGTTCCAGGACAGGTTCCAAAGCCACAGAGAAACCCTGTCTCGAAAAATCAAAAAAAAAAAAAAAACAAAGAATGGGGAGACAGCCCAGTGGTAGGAAAAACTCCTGGCTGGTGTTTACAAAAACCTGGGTTCAACCTCCAGTACTGAAAAAAAAAAAATGTTGTACAAAATTTACTCTGCATATGAAGGAGAGTACTGATCTCTTAAGGTCTGTAAAAAAATTGTGATGGAATTTTGATGGGGATTGTGTTGAATCTGTAGCTTGTTTTTGATAGAATGGCCATTTTTTATAATATAATAATATACCACGGCTGGTTGATATCCATGGAGGCCTGCCCTTTTCTGAAGAGAAATGGAGGAGGAGGAGTGGATGTGGGAGTGGGGAGGAGCCAGGAGGAGAGGAGGGATGGGAAACGTTGGTTGTGATGCTGCAAAAACAATAAATAAATAAATAAATAAATAAATAAATAAATAAATAATCCAAATTTACTCTTTTGTAGATAGGGCAGGCTTGAGGCTATGTTCATTTGTCAATGCCCTCACTTTTCTAGCATAGTATTTAATATGCAGAGTGTCGTCACGTATGTGGGACAGTTGACTACGAAGAGCCGTCTTCGTTAAGAGGCAGGCGACCTTTCTTATTATTGCATTTTTAAAACCACAATGGTCGTAGTTGAATTCAAACCACCAGGGTGGTAGATTTGAGACTGAGCCACTAAGTGGTGCTTCCCTCTGCAGTGGGTCCTGCTCCCAACAGAAAACCACAAGCAGCAGCTCTGGTCTCCGCCGTGGCCCCACCTCCCACAGGAAAAGGTTGCCCCTTTCCCATTAAGCCCCTCTCATACCTCTTAGCATCAGTTCCTTCAACACAAACTCTTCAATTATCAGTTCTTATTAACTACTAATATTAGATATCAAAACACAAGGCCCAATGAGATTTTTGTAAAGAAGAATGGACCTTATAGAAATCCATTCAGACTCAAGGCTTTCAATTAATTCAATATTCAAATGAAATTCATGCCCAACACAATTCAACAGACCTTCGTGCGCTCAAAAAAAATTCTATTTGTCTAAAGTTGTAACAGTTTATTAGTCCTCTCCTTAGGAATTTTGTGCCGTCGCAGCAGATCCAATCAGTACAGAACCTTTTGCTTTTTTCCCCGGCACAGCACTGTCTTCTCCAGCCTCCTGATCTTCGTCCTGTTCTAGTGTCCCTTTCCCTGTTTCCTGGAGCCCTCTTTCTTCTCATAAAGGCCAGGTCTTGGAGTCTGTGTTCACGCCCATTCTTTTCTGCACAATCCAGAGAAGCTTCTGAAGCTTGTCACAACCAAAATGAACTCTGGATTCAAGCACAAAGCTGGGGTGTTTTTGTACACGCCGGCTAGTTTTCCCCCAAGTTTCCGTCTTTGGTACTGTTGCCTTCCCAGGACAAAGCGCGTACTGGTGATTATTTGTTTCCTCTGATCCCACAGTTAGCCTGAACTTCTGGTCTGGATTGTTCCTATGTCAGTCATGATGGCAACTGTCCTCCAGCAGCCAAGGAGAAGAGGACAGGTGAGCCCCTTACGGTCGTTCACAACTTGGTTCTTCCCTGCTTATCCCCTTCAGTGCCCCCCACCTGCTAAGAATAAGGCCAGACAATATTGATTTGCAAGCTGCTTCCTGACCTCACGTCCTACGGAACCAACTGAACTGGTTAATTTTGTGCATCTGTAATCAAAACCCCTAGTGTAAACAACCAAAAGGAGGTATCCTGGTTTTTATTGCTGCCTTGATGAAATACCATGAGAAAAGCAGCTCAGGGAAGACCGGATTTATTGTAGATCATAATCCCTGGTTACCATCCATCCTGTAAGGGGAAGTCAGAGCAGCAGGGCTTGAAGCAGCCAGTCTCATTGGTCACACAGCGAAGAGTCGAGACTGAAGCAATGTGTGCATGCTTACTACTCAGCTCTCTCTCTTTTCCATCCAGTCCAGGTGCCCGCCTAGTGGTACTGTCCACATTTGGGGGTAGGGAGGATCTCCCCACCCCATTTAACATAACCAAGATAATCCCCCACAGGCCGTCATGTTTTCAAATGTCTCGCAGTAAGCCCCCTTCTCTGATGATTCAGGTTGTGTCAAGGTGACAGTTATAACAACCATCTAAGAAGGAAAGAGTTATTTGGCTTGATGTTTCAAGGAATTCCAGGTTGTCGTGGTGAAGACGGCCTGGTGGGATAACTCGGATGACGGTGGTAAGAATGTGTGGCAGACTATTCACATTGTTGAAGACCAAGAAGCAAGGAATAAGGCTGAAACCAAGGCGGAGGCAGCAGCAGTCAAAGGCCCCTCTCTGGGCACCCACTTCCACCAATGTTGTTAAAGCTCCCTCCCCGGTGGGAAGAATGGGCAACATCTACCCCCACTTCCTAAGGTCACAAAAGCAAACCAAAGAACAGTGGTGGCAGTTTGTTGGAAAATAGCCCCCAAAGGGAATGGCACTATTAGGAGATGTGGCCTTGTTAAGGAAGAGTAGCACCGTGGGGGTGGGCTTTGAGGTCTCCTATGCTCAAGTTACTGCCCAGTGTCTCAGACCACTTCCTGTTGCCTACACACGATGTAAGTCTCAGCTACTCTCCAGCACTCTCTGTCTGCATGCTACCATGTCCCACCATGATGATAATGGAATGAACCTCTGAAACTGTAACCACCACCTCGCGTAAATGTTTTCCTTAATAAGAGCTGTCGTGGACATTTAATTGCATTTAATTGGTGCTGTTTACAGTTCAGGGGTTTAGTTCATTGCTATCATGGCAGGAAGCAGGGCAGCATGCAGGCAGGCGTGGTATTGGGAAGGTAGCTGAGAGTTCTACATATGGACCCATAGGCAGCAGGCAGAGAGAGACACTGGATCTGGTTTGAGCATATGAAGCCCAAAGCCCACCCCTGAGTCACACTTCCTCCACAGCTCCTGTTCCCTGTCAAGGAGTGTCATTACTTGATGGCTAAGCATTCAAGTCTAGTCTATGCTATGAACCCATGTGTGTGTGAGAGAGGTGGGGGGGGGGGGGTGTTCTTCTTCAGACCACACTAGTGAGCTCTAACCCTAGCCAAATCATGCTCAAAACTGCCTGTTTACTCTCCTCTCACTCCCTGACACTTCCAGCCCCCAACCCTGGCCAGTCAGGTCCCGAGTTTTTCTTTCTAAGCAGAACTCTGGGGTTGCTTTCCTTCCCAGGAGGATCAATGAATGCTTTTCTAGACAGAGCCCCCCCCCTTGCAGTGTATCTGGCACATCTCATTATAACTGCTTTATTCATCTGCCATTGTTAATACACCGCAAACAGGCGCTGTACCTCGAGCACTTGACTCCTAGGAGGTAGTCAAAGAATATTGATCTGCATAATGAGAGGATGATAGTTCTAGCAGCATCGCTCAGCAGAGAGGCCCAGTAGAAGTTCCAGTCTCCTCGGATGTGAGAGGTATTTTTATTTTCCTAAACATGTGGGAACACCCTTACTCCCTGGATGGCCTTGAATACTGGCAAATGATGTTATTCTTGGTCTTACTCGTGGCCTCCCGTAGAGAACTCAGCAGGTGAGCAGACTATATCTAATTCCTGCTCACCATCTGCGCCCCACATATTACATTAAAAATTCTTTTGGCAAGGATAAACAAAATACTCGCCCACTGTTACCGACAAGCAGTGGGGGATGGGTGAAGAAGCTACACCCATATCAAGAAACGTATAAAGGAAATAGCTCAGCCCAGGGTCAGAGAACGTTCTCTTTTATTTTAAGAAGTATTGTTATGAAAATGATGTTTTGACATAAACTTGTGACATATGTGCCTACACAACCAATTTGCTGTTCCCAGGGTTTATAATATACACTGCAATGTGTTTTGATGTATTAATATAATCGTGGCCTCAAAAATACCCTTAGTAGTAGCGGCATCCGAGAGGCTAGAATTACTCTCACTTTGTGGCGAGTAAAATCATAACTAAACAAGGAAAGTCATGGAGGGGCTGTCACTTCTGCACAGGAGCCAAAAATAATATCAGAGTATATGGCTAGTCTGCATTGAGCTTTCTTTTTGATACTTTTTGTTTGTTTGTTTTGTTTTTGGTTTTGGTTTTTAGAGACAGGGTTTCTCTGTGGCTTTGGAGCCTGTCCTGGCACTAGCTCTGTAGACCAGGCTGGTCTCAGCATTAACTTCTGGTGCAGGAGAATTGTCTGTATTCTGTCAATCATGTATTTTAATAAAATGCTGATTGGCCAGGCAGGAAGTATAGGCGGGTCAACCAGACAGGAAGTAGAGGCAGGGTGATGAGAAGAGGAGAATGCTGGAAAGGAGAAAGCCCATTTCTTTGGGACTAGCCTGCTGTGGGGTACCGGGTGGGACAGAAACCCCAACAAGCCGGCCCTCATGTTACAAACCTCCAGGGATGTTACCTATAATACAGAAGCAGAAGATAACGTGGTGTCAAGAAAGACTTTCTTTCCCAAACTACTACAGCATCAGAGAACAAGATCAAGGTGAGAACCCAGCCACCTACAGTAATAACGCCGCCATGTCTACAATGCATGAAAATCACTGACTTTTCTCCTAGGGTTGAAACTGTCAAGTCCATCATCCAACACTTAGACAAATATCAGCAGTCCTCTGGAAGCTGGTTTTCCTCTACCAAAGGACCCATTTCTTCATCACTGGCAGATGGGTAAGTGGGTATCTGTGGTGCCTATTAGCATACCAAAGCACTTGCTGGTCTCCAGGCTCCCTCTGTATCACAAGTACCTGTTACACACTTCAGTATCCATGCATCCTGGCTCTTCTCATCCTGCCCCCTCCTCACTTACCCTACACTTCTCTATTATGTGTTTCCCTACCCCCCCACCCCAGTTTCTCACTGTCCTTATAACCCTGCTATTTCAGCTACTCTCTCTCTCTCTCTCTCTCTCTCTCTCTGCTCTCCTTTTTCTCTCCCCTCTTCCCTTCATGGCCAAGTCCAGCCTACTGGCCATGTTCCTTCTTCTACTTTCTCTCCTTGCTCTACACCCTTCCAGACACCTCTGGTGGATCCCTCCCTCATATTTTCAATAAAATCCTCCTACTGAATCATACCTTGGAGCGCCCATGCCATCAGTTTATATATATATAAAAAAAAAAAAAACAGCCCAGTACTAACGAAGTAAGAAAACACAGTGTTATTCTGATCTGAATGATACTGACATTCTTGAAGAGTCTTTGGAGTACTTAAGTAGTTGTGAGAAAATATCTCCGAATGATTCAAATTGGGGCTCTTAATTCTTAAGAGCAAACCATCCTTTTAATAGCCTTGAGGCAACTTGCAGAGTGCAGCCACATGGCCAATGAGAAGTCACACGGAGGGTCTGTCACACAGAGCAGATGGACCCCTCTCTGCACAGTATTTCACCGTCCCCTCGGAACCTCAGGCTATGAGACGGGCAACCGAGTTGGCAGTGTTCCCATGGGGTGACACAGCTCCCGCTGCAACTTTGACAACCCTCGCCTGCCACTGCCCACCAGGTCAGCCAGACCTTGGTCAGTACTAGGTGCCCCTCAGTCCTCCTAGCACAATCTAAAGTTCCCTCTGCAGATAAAGACTGGAAGCCTGTGGCTTTACTCTGTGTGTTCAAGCAACTAACAACAGACCTAGTAAGCTCTGAGAGGTGAGGAAAGCTCCCCAGGCATGGACAAGTAAAGATGCAAGTGTCTCATTATGTATTCGGTTCTTTGTGTTTGGAATACACATATAAGTCCTCCAGTAGCAAAACATATCACCCTTTCAGGGAAATACTATAATACATAAAAGCACTGGCAAGCCATTGCTGACAGTTATTAAAAACAGTAACTATCTTTGTAGCATAGGCTAGATGTTTTGTGCTTAGAACATCACTTAATATCGACAGCAACCCTACTGCCGCCTTGATTTTACATCTTAAATAAAACCCGAAGTGACCTCTGTTCACACAGCTACACAGAGCCAACCCAGGGGCCGGAGCCAAACAGGCACGTGACTAAACATCTGTTTATTCAAACAAAGCTACAGCTGTTTTAGGTGTAAAAATAGACGTTGGGAACTCTGAAAAACTAAATTAAAAAATTGCAGATAGCACGTGGGCAGAGCAACCACACTGGCAGAGGCCAAATCTAGACGAGCAGAGAGAGCAGAGGCGAGGAAAGGCACAGCCAGAAGCAGACCTGAGCGCAGACTGTGTGCACCAGTGGTTAACGCGAGTCACCTGTAATTCATGGGTCACATTAAAGAGAGAAAGGAATGCACCCCCCCCTTGGAGCTGCTTACCCATTCTCTGCACCATGCTCCCTGTGTCTTCAGTTCTCTGTCTGTTACCCGAGTCTGAATGTGTCTGTGCCCGGAATAAGGTTTTCCTATAAATCTGTCCCTGTGTCTGCCTGTCTGTGTGTTGTTGCTGTGTGATGGTGTGTGTCCGTATGTGTGACTGCTGCTGTCTGTACCTAAGAGGGTTCTGCTCTGTATTTATTGAACAACATAGAAACAATCGGATGGGAAAGGAGTATGATCACTTACAGAACTCCTTAGCGAGTTCTACAATAGATTGTCACTGGCTCCAAAACATCCAAATAACCCAGACAGAAACATCACTGTTCATCCGCCACTATACATATATGCCCACTTTTAACTTTTCTGATGGATAGCTGAATATATTTTACTTAACTTTTCTGATGGATTTTAGGAAGTTACTTTCAACTTCTGTCTTTGCTACTTTAAGCAAAAGATACCCAGGCATTATCTGAGCCAGGGGCATGGAAGATAAAATTGCAGCTACTACCCATTAGCTTGGGTCGTAAAAGTTGATTACATGGGAACAGAGGCAAGTAAGGTTGATTGTTAAATTGTTCTCTTAAAAGCGGGTTAAACAAAGAGCTGACTTCACAGTAGGACAGGAGTCTTAAATCTTGAGCGGCTTCAAGGTGTGCAATTAACTTTGGCTGTGAAATCCAGCAAAGATTCCAGTCTCTTAGAATGCAAGAGATACTTTGACATTGCATCGTCACAGGCCTGCTTGGAGGGAAGGACAGTGGCAAAGTCCTCCCAAGTTCATCAGCAGGAAAGTCAAGACTCAAAGGCACCACAGCTCTCCGCTCTTAGAAAGAAGAGGCTGCAAGTGAAAGCAGACCAGAAGCAGTTTCTTATGGAGAAAACAATTGAGACCAACAAGCAGACTGTGCCACACCAAGAGCACGAAGCTTGGCAAACGGAGGTCGACTCTTGCTACCCATCGCCAGCTTCTTTTAATAGCTATGAGAATAACCAAAGTGTCAGAACAATTGGACATGCAACCTTTACTTCAAATTGCTGTGTTGAAAGAGTCCCAAAATAAAAAATAAAAATAAATCTCCCCAAATAGACTCAAAGGTAAAGTAGCTCCCGGGGCTCCAGCCTTTGAGCAGCAGAGGCCACAGGGAAGTGGCAGGGACCAAGGGGTGTCCAACGGAATGATCAACAAAGGACAGAACCCCAAGGCTGCAGAGACCAATGGTTCCAAAGTAGCCCTCCAACACAGGGTGCCATGGGGAACCTGCTACCCTAAGAGGCATCTGAGCTCGTCACCTTTCAACTCAGTGCAGCTCTGCCAGCAAGTCACTCCGCCAGTCGGTGCTGTTCTCAGCCCTGGGAAGCAGGGCTGACATCCCTAACTCATCAAAGTGCCAAGACGAAGTGACCGCTGAGTTCAATCGCTGAATGAGATGGCTTTGTCAAGGTCCCCCCAGCTCAGCGAGCACCAAGGAAGAAAGGGTAAAAAGAATCTACAAGGAAGAGCAAGTGGTCAAGGGCTGGGGTGCTGCCTTCTGGAGATGCCCTGCCATTGCATTCATGAGCTCGTGGACATTACAGTCACCGTCACAAGACCAGGCCAGTAGCCAGCCAATGGTACTGCAGAAAGCACTAATCAGACACAGTAAACTTTTAAAAAGAGGATATGAAGGTTATGATAGGGGGAGGCATGGGGGTAAGAAGGAGGAGTTAGGAACAGATATGAGCAATGAAAATTGTCAAAGAATCCATCTGAAATAAATCAAGAAAACAATTGTTTCCAGTGATCCATCACTAAAACCTTTTACAAATTAGTATCACAACACCTCACACTGAGAAGACAGTACACTAATTCCTCTTATGCTATGTCTGTTTGCCATGCCTGGCCTTTCCAGCAAGAACTCCATCATTTTTCCTGAGGCAGCCTCGCTCCTACACACAAGACTAAGACAATCTCCTTAGGAGAGCTAATGCATGATCCTTAGTTGAGGCTTTGTGTGTATGGGGGAAATTAACAGATAGTTATTTTCAATGAACTTGTATACAGCTTTTCTAGTAGCCAGAAGGGCCCTGACTCTGAGGGCCTCTGTTTCAAGTACAAGGTTGCTAGTGTGTCTCTCCAATACCCTAGAAGACCCATGTGTTCAAGGCACAGTCTCCTCTTAAGCCAGTGCTAAGGGTGGCAAAGTGGAGGAGCCCCCACAAGGGGCCTAGGGGATGGTCCTATGGACTGAAATATGCACTTGACATGTAGCTCAACCTCTCCCCCGCTCTTCTGCAGCAAGTTGATGATGCAATTATTTGCTTCACCACGACTCCCTGGCACTGCTCCTGATTGGGCATTCCCAGTGTCCCTAGCCATGGAAAGCAATGACCGTAAACTGATGTGGGAGTCCCCTCTGTGTGATGTGATTACCATTAATGAATAAAGAAACTGCTTTGGACCTATAACAGGGCAGAACTTAGGTAGGCAGGAAAAACTAAACAGAATGCTGGGAGAAAGAAGGGCGGGGTCAGAGAGACACCATGGATCCGCTGTCAGAGTCAGACATGCCAAAACTTTGCCAGTAAGCCACTATCACAAGGCCATATACAGATTAATGGAGATGGGTTAAATAAAAATGTAAGAGCTAGCCAATAAGAAGTCTGAGCTAATAGGCCAAGCAGCGTTTGATTATTTCGGGTCTAAGCTAGCTTGGCCGCCGAAAATCAACAAGTAGCTTCCTCCTCCAACAGTGAACTGGGATTTCTGAAACCATAAGCCAAAATAAGCCACTTCTTCATGAGCTAATTTATGGCAGTAGGGGAAAGCTGGATAGTACACTAGTCATACCCAGGACAGAAAGGGTGGTGGCCCCTAGTGGAGGCAGTGGAAATCATCCCTATCTACAAGGCTACCTTGCCTGACAGCAGGAGCTAAGTGGAGCCTCATGTCCTACCTTTAGGCTTGAAACACCAACAAGCACTGACTCTAGAGCCATGGCAGGCTTTCCTATCCTCCACAGTGTTTATCACTCTTGATTTGTTTCAGAATTTTATAAAAAATATAAAGACTTGTTTTTTTTTGTTCTGAATTTCCTACAATCATCTTTTTGCTTTGTCTGATGTAAACTAAAATTCCTAGGGGAAAAAAAATTCAAGGCTGGCTAGAGCTCCCGTGGTTGTGGGGAGTTGACACATAGCAGTCCCAAAGCCATAGAAGCTCCTGTGTGACGTGACTATTTATTGCCTACCTCTATATATGACCTAAGATCTTTGTAAAACAAAACCTTTTGGAATATGTAAATAGAGCCCTAGCTTCCACCAACCCATATCAGGCAACATAAATCCTACAGCAGGTACGCCTGCCTGCTTTGCTGAAACCCACCTATATATTTCAAAACATGTTTTGATCATTGTATTTGAAACGTGTCTGGATTCATAATCCCTTTATCCTATTACTGTAAAATGTAATGAAAATATTATCACACTGAAGCATGGTATTTAGGGAAGCCTGAATCTGTGATCCTGGCTATGGCCACTCATATATGATCCCCAAATAAACTGCATCTTATTCCCTTCAAGAGAGGGCTGTGTTTTGTGTGCTCACTGCTCCCCCACTTCTCGTGCCTGGCAAATGCATTTTGCTGAAGTTTCCTCCTGGTGAGCCACACCACTCCACCCCACCCCCATGGAGCCTGCAGCTATGAGAGCCTTGGCTCCCATGCAGCCTGCAGAAGTTAAAGCCTTACCCCCATGCAGCCTGCAGAAGTTAAAGCCTTACCCCCATGCAGGCTGCAGAAGTTAAAGACTTACTGCCACGCAGCCTGTACAAGTTAAACCCTGACCCCCATACAGCTTGCAGAATTTAATTAGCCTATTTCAAAACCTGGGAAACTGATGCAAAACTGACTCAGCAGATAAAGACACTTGGGTGCCAATCCTGTTGACTCACAGAACCCACAGGACAAAAGTCAACACCTGATGTCCTCTCTGTCCTCTACAGGCTCGCTCTCTCTCTCTCTCTCTCTCTCTCTCTCTCTCTCTCTCTCTCTCTCCCCCCCCCCCCCTCCC
>NW_026068044.1:2509547-2521434 GCF_014885135.2 Alexandromys fortis
CCACACACACACACACACACACACACACACACACACATGCACACACACACAAGCACACACAGAGACAAGCTCATGCACACGCACACACTAAGTATTAAAAAGCAAAACAAGAAATCACACATTCACACATGCATTTTTTTAAACTACATTTCAAACTTCTATGGGGAGCACAATAGGGGAGGAAAGAAAAATGGGGGGGAGGACCTCAAGATTTCCAAACAGCACTAATTTTAAGCAGCAGACCCAATGTTGTGTACCTAGGCAGCCCAGGCTCACCAATCCCTCCTGTCTTTAACATGGAGGCCAATGCACCATCCTGGGGGCCAGTGTACCTGCCACAGGGACAGCATCTGAGTGTGAGCTTTGAAGCCTGCCCCTGAGCGACCCTGGAGAGAACTCCACTCTTCAACAACCATAAAGTCACTTTCCCTTTCTGCTGGTGGACAGGAAGACAAAAATACCACCTGGGGAGAGGGGCAAGCTCTTCCTCCAGCCTCTTTCTAATGCACCTCTCCTGCTTGTTTTCAACCTGACTAGAAGCCACAGGGAGCCACAGGGAGTCACAGGGAGCCACAGGGAGCCACAGGGAGCCACAGGGAGCCACAGGGAGCCACAGGGAGTCACAGGGAGCCACAGGGAGCCACAGGGAGCCACAGGGAGTCACAGGGAGCCACAGGGAGTCACAGGGAGCCACAGGAAGCCACAGGAAGCCACAGGGAACCTCTTCATATTTTAATTACACTTAGTCAAACTGTTGGAAAGAAAAGGGAAACAGTGCCACCTAACTGCCCGTGAAGCTTTGTTCGTGGGACTGATTTTTTTTCCCTTTTGTTCCATATTAATTACCAGCCATAATTCTGTGCATGCAACTCATGGTTATCTCGGTTGAAGATGATAGCACAGGGGGAGGCCCGCAGCAGCCAGGCTCTCAAGAGCAAAACGGCAGCTTCCCAGAACATAAGGCGGCACACGGCAACCCTGAAGCGGCAAGCAGGAAATACTGTGTTAACAATACGCTTTATAAACCTTAGGAATCTCCAGATGGGTTTCTTTTATGATACACTGATATATTTAAAATAGAGATACTTTTGGTTCTGATCTGAGAGTCATGTTCTCTCCTCAACCCTGGATGGCTCCTCCCCTGGAGTTCCTGTGCCTGTGGATGCTGAGTAAAGTAACACAAGTATAAAAAGACTCCCAGAAATTCCAGAGACAACTTAGAAAAAGAAAGAAAAATACGCGAACCTGGCGTTTGCAAACCTCTTAGGAAGCTTCTCAAAAGCTCTACACATTGCAGCAAAAAATAAATAAATAGAAAGGAGTTGAAGGGTAGACTCTAAAATCAATGCACCCTTTCTGATGCATTTCTAAAATCTACAGACAGACTTAGAAAGAGATGGGGAACCATCGCCCACCCCTAGCTCCGTTACAGATACTGGATTTAAATAAAAACAACCCCCACAGGCTTCTGTATGGCATTGCTCGGTCCCCAGTTGGTGGAACTTTTTAAAGGATTACATGATGTGGTCTTGTTGGAAGAGATGCCTCACTGTGGCAGGCTTTGAGGTTTCAAGAGCCCAAGTCACCCCAGTCAGTGTGTGCTCCCTCTCATTCACGCTTGTCCATGCCCTCTCCCCTCTGCCTGGTACTTACCAAGACATAAGTGCTCAACTATGGCTCCAGTGCCATCCTACCTGACTGTTGCCAGGCTCTCCAACATGACGGTCATGATCTCACGCTCTGAAACGGTAAGCCCCAATAAACCCTTTCTTCTGTAAGTCGTCTTGGTCATGGCGTCTTATCACCGTATAGAAATGGCAGCTAAGACAGTAAGTACCCTTACAGACTCAGGTCAGCAGTGGTGACCGCATCACTAAGACAGAACCAATACAGACTCAAATAAGCAGTGGTGACAGCATCACTAAGACAGAGCCATTACAGACTCACCTAAGCAGTGGTGACCACATCACTAAGACAGAACCATTACAGACATCAGTCATATCAATAATCATCCCCCCAAAACCCCATCACATCCATGTTTCCAGGGATCCGGCTATGGGCTGTCCATACAGAACATGCTAATGTCTGCTCTTTATAAGCATCATTTACAGGCATCATCTTCTATTTCATATGAATTCCAGAACCCCAATTTTGAATAGCTATCAAACACCCTAAAGTATTACTTTGGAAGCTGGAGATGACTCTACAGGAAAGGCAAAACAGCAATAAAACAAAACAAAATAAAACGCTACTTTGCAAATTTGAGCCTTTATTGCTTCTCACAGTCTAGGCAAAGTGCAAGAATCCAGTGTAACCTAATCCCACTCCACTCTCACCCAGCGGCCCTGGGCAAGAACAGGGCTTAGAAAAGGTTAAGCATAGACGAGGGAGAAACAGCATGGAAGGACTTATGTGTTACCGCTGAACTACAGCTATATAGGCTCACAGACTACAAGTAACTAGCTCCTTTATTTCACACTCTTAGAGAACTTGGATCGAATACATCAAAGGTCCTTGCCGTTCAAAGGTTTAAAGTCACTAGTAAGTGTGGCCCCAGCACCCAGGGAAGCTCTGGGCTTTAGAAAGCTGTTCCATACTGCATGCTGGCACCCCCAGCAAAACCAAGACAGGCCCAACTGGGACACGGTGGCACTGGAAAAAACCAAGAGTTAGAAGTATACACAAAGATGCAGGAAGAGGCCCCGAAGCATCTCCATTATAGGTATTATTCTTTTAAAGCGGGTGTGTGTGTAGACAAACACAGGACAGACAAGACACGCGCGAAAGGAGGAGACAGACACGCGGCTCCCACGTGGGTGCACTTTAATGGGGGGGAGGGGGACACGATAAGGGACAGGTGTGCAAGACACACAAGGGTAAGGGGCAAGAGAGCGAGACCTCGTGGAAGCTCGCTTTTTAACGGGAAGCGCGAGGGTATCTGGGAGAAATGACCTGCACCTGGGAGAAATGACCTGCACGGATACTGCACGGATACCGCGCCGTAATCCAGGAGGAATCTGGGAGCTGTAGTTTCCAAAAGGAACAACAATAGGGACAAAATGGACATGGCCCTGTCTCTACCCCAACCTCAGCAACAAGAAGTTTGGGGATCAGGAAAGCTGAAACATAGCTCTCAAACAGGGGTTCATGTCTCTAAACCGTGGCTTCAGCCAGGGCACCCATGGCTGGGAGACACGAATTTCTATCTCCAGTCTTCTAGTGACAGATACCTGTGTCAGCTTAGAGACATAGGATGTACTAACAGGGTTTTCTTTTCTTATTTAAAAAGATTTATCTATTTAACTTATGCATGTACGCCTGCATACCAGAAGAGGGCATCAGATCTCACTGCAGGTTGTGAGCCACCATGTGGTTGCTGGGAACTGAACTTAGGACCTCTGGAAGAACAGCCAGGGCTCTTAACCCAGAGCTTTCTCTAGCCCCAGAGTTTTCTGGAAATCAAAATTCCAAGATTTACATGCTTAGATTATTTTCATTCCCTCAAAGTATCCTTTAGCATACTATTTATTTATTTAAGTACTTTTTCTGGTACTCATTTTTTTTTTATCTCAAGCACAGTAGACATGACCACCTGCCAGGGATCCTGCAAAAACATGTCTACATCAACTAGAGTGTTAGGGAAGGATACTTCCAATTTTAATAAGATTTCTCATTTTCTAGAAATACCAAGAATATCTGATAGAATAAAATAATATAATTTTGATAGAGTGATAAATTCAACTGCTTACACACATATATGCATGAATTTACAGATGTGCACACACACATAACCCAAATGTAGATTCGATAGCACACTCCAACTTCAGACAACTTGCTCATTTTAAGCTAGATAAATATACCTATGCACAGTAGAACTGTTGGTAGTACGCAAACCAAGACTCAACCATAAAACACACGAGAAATTTAATTGATCATAAATACAAACAATACCTGACCAGCAAAGTTAAACATAGTTTGTGACTGGGAGCCAACATTCAACCATAATATTTTCATTATGAGGTTTAAATTTTGGAAAAATGAAGATGATTTTGGAAATATCAAAATTATTATAAAATAAGTTCCTTTACATAAAATAATAGCAATAAAAGGGAAGAGTGATTGATACTTCTAAACTAAGCAGAAGTAATTTATCCTTTAGCAAATGATGTCACATCCTTATCACTGCAAGTAACTGAAAGAATTTCCTTAGAACTATCCAAAGCTCTGGGCAAGGACTGGGAATAAAGGGAAGTTTCTCACTCACAGGGAAGTTATTTTAATTTTGCATGGCATTTCTGGAGTGGCATGGGCAAGGCCTATGGCATGGGCAAATCCATTAGAATACAATCTCCCTGCCTCCAGGGGGAAGGAACATCAAACTTAATGGTCACATAGGTTAAAAACCTCACATATGTTTCTTAGATTTTTGAACTTCCGTCCATTTTGCATAAGCCAAAAGAATAGTTTAGCAAAGCCGGGTGGTGGTGGCGCACGCCTTCAATCCCAGCACTCGGGAGGCAGAGGCAGGCGGATCTCTGTGAGTTTGAGGCCAGCCTGGTCTACAAGAGCTAGTTCCAGGACAGGAACCAAAAGCTACAGAGAAACCCTGTCTCGAAAATCAAAAAAAAAAAAAAAAAAAAAAAAAAGAATAGTTTAACACTGGTCTAGTGATTTATGCTTTCTCACAGGAATACAGCTCTAAACAAACGAAGAAACATGTACTTTGTGTTTCAAAATTTTCCAAGTCTTCTTTGTAACTTTGGGAAATGACATCACTGAGCAAAAAGCTGTTCAACGATTCTCCTTCCCAGCTATGTCCCACCTGACTCAGCGTTTTCATTGGCCCTTTCAGTGTGAATCGAAATACAGACACAGGTGCAGACTTATATTCTCCAGGTTAATCAATGCCACCAGGCATGGCAGCACACACCTATAAGCCTAGCACGTCCGGGCTGATGCAAAAGGACTCAATTTCAAGTCCAGCTTGGGCCGACAGTGAAACCTTGTCTCAAAAGCAGAAACAAACAAAAGTTAACAGCCTGCCAAGCTCTCCATTTGATTACACGTGTACATGTGTTGACCGTTTTGAGAATTTACAAGCACGAGGGAAGTTATTTTCCTACTGATCACATGTCAGGGTCCTAAGGAGGATTTCACAAGTATTTTGTCAAAGTCGGATAGAGCTGACACCCAACATCAGGAAGCATCCAGGAATAATTTCCCACATTAGGTTAAGCATTTCAAGTGCAGCTGGGCATGGTGACTGGAACCCCAGCACTTAGGGGAACTGACACAGGAGGATGAAAAGTTCAAGGCCAGCCTGAGCTTCTTTGTGAGACCCTATCTTGAAAACCAAAAAGGCAATGGAGTACTCTAAATGGAAAAGAAACAGAGGGGGTGGATGCACCTCAAACCATGACCACTGTGTGCCTGACGGGACTGGTGAGTGTGAGTCCCCAGAACAGGGAGGCATGAGGCTCAGGCTCCTGTAACTTATTTCAAAGACTTACACTTTTTCAGTTCCAGAAGAAAGATACGTGGAAGATGCGTGGCAGGAAGATGCGTGGAAGGAGGATGCGTGGCAGAAAGATGCGTGGCAGAAAGATGCGTGGAAGGAAGGTAAGTGGAAAAAATATGTGTGGAGGAAAGATACATGGAAGAAAAATGTGTGGAATCTGCACATTGGTTTAACTATAATGGCTTCCATGATAGACATTTCAAGTGGCATGGATTAGAGAGAGGCAGTGGCAGAGGAAGAAAGAGACGTGTGTGCGTGAGAGAGAGAGAGAGAGAGAGAGAGAGAGAGAGAGAGAGAGAGAGAGAGATTAATGGATAAAATCATCTCACTCCAATTAAACTGTTTCTTTTTATTTCTGGATTCAAGCGACATCTCTAGACACTTAGGCCAAAGAGAATCTGAAGAAATTTGTAAAGCTCACCCACGAAGACATTACTACTGCTGAATTTCTTATCTTCATTTGTGAGCCGACACTCGGTGAGAACCTTTGAAAGCACAGCGTTTGCATTTTCCATAGACTGAGACAGATCTTACTTCTTCTGTGCCATATGCCAACAGGGGCCGCACGCACAAAGCAGAAAAGACACAAGCCCGGAGGGTGTTCCTCATTTCTGAACAGGCTTGATTAAAGCCCACCCTTCTCCTAACACCCAGAATACATGGTCCCTGGAGACAGCCCTTCAGGATCCAGCTGACACAGAGTAGAGTTGGAGGGAAGGTGACTAGACCCTGTCTCTGTCACCTCCCACAGGTAGCCACTCAGGTGCCATCTGTGGAGCAGAACAGGAGTCTCTCAATTGGGGACCTGATAAGGAGGTCCTAAATTCCACTTGCCTCCCTGCCCTCTCCCTTGCATAAGTACATCCCAACCCTTTTCCTACAGCCTGGGGCCTCAGAGCCAGCAGCTGGCCCTCTGAAGGAGCTTACAAACAGCGAGGGCACTTCCTGAGCGGAGAAGGCTGGGAGCTTCATGTTGAGGCCAGACATAGCATCGGTACTCAGAAATAGCACTGACCCAAGAAATGCATAAACCAACAGGTAAGAGCATCATGTCACAACACAAAGAAGGCTCAGAGGAAGCTGCCTGCGTTCATGGGAGCTGCCTGAAGAAAGATTGAAAACTAGATATGTGTTCGGCTCCTCAAATCTCTACATCCCAAGGCCTAGCACAGCCTTGGTCAAAGTTGATAAAAAAAAAAAATTTACAGAATGAATGAACATATTCTTGCTTAGCAAATACAGCACAAGTGTCACGATTCAAGTGAGCAAACGCATAAAGTCCACAAACTATCGAATATAACTTGGCTAGAAAACTCTACCATGAAAACAAAAACAAAAGAAAACACCTCATGAATCTGATCCCCTGCACCAAAAGACAGATGATGGATGGATACATGTGTGTACACACACACACATAGGCATTTGTACATAGAGGAAATTTCATGGACAGATGATGAACACATGAGTGTGTACACACATACACATCTATACACAGAGGAAATTCCACAGACAGACGACTAATGGATACATGTGTGTGTGCACACATACACATAAGCATCAGTACATAGAGGAAATTCTATGGACTCAGACTCCAGAAGGCTAAGTCAGAGTTCTAAATCAACCATTACTCAGTTGAATAAGTTTGGGTAAGCAAGTTCTTCGAGCTGCTATTAATAATTCAGGTCCTTCCCACACCGTGATTAACAGCACTTCCTGTCTAGCTACTCATCAACAGTCATGTCTATTATCATACAGACATTTTTACAGGAGAATGTTATTATGAGTTTGGGCATATTAAGTTCTTTTATTTTAAGTAGCTGGTTTTCTGAGGCTCCACTGACATTCTGACTTCTGTCCAGCTTGGAATACAAAGTGAGTAACAGGCCAGCCAGGAATACGTAACAAGACCCTGTCTCAACCACACCAAACCATACCCCATTCCCACCACAGTAAACCAGACTACTTCAATAAGTCACAACCAGGACAGTGTCCTGGTTCCCGTTAATCATCAGTGTGAACCACCTAGACTTATCCAAGAGAAGCCCCATTTGTGGAAGACCCTGTATCTCATTGGTCTGTAGCATGTCAGCCAGGGTTATCCTGACCGTTATCTTGATGATGAATTGATACAGAAGGGCTCAGCCCACTGTGGGTGGCACCATCCCTAGGCAGTTGGTCCTAGGCAGTTAGGAGCCTGCGAGTAAGTCAAGAAGCCTTGTGCCTCCATGGTTTCTGCTCAGGTGGGACAGCAGTTACCTCCATAAGCTAACAGCATGTGACAAAGCGACTCAGTTGAAAGTTTTTGAAATATGAAAAAAAAACATTTAGATACAAATGCAGCTTATAATCACGTTTAACCTTCCCTTTGTGAAGCATGTGGGGGAGCAATCACTACAAAGTATCTTTGTTCCTCCACCGCCCACAGAAGTGGGCTCTATCTTGGATGCAGATGGAACTCAGTTCTGGGAAGACTAACAATGATAATTGCCTTACAAAGCAAAAATGCCCTAAATATTCCTGACGATCTATCATAATCAAATTGCCATTCGCACAAACAAGACCCAGCAACCTCTCTAAGTGGATATGTGACCTCAAATGCATAGTTTATTAACTCTAGCCCCTTCTAAGCTAAAACATGGTATAAATAGGCCCTGAAAAACACTCACAAAACCTCTGGGAATAGATCCCAACAAATCCGCTGCTGTGGGTGAGAAAGAAAAAAAAATTTTGTTCTATCCATCTACAGAAACCAAGTAAAGAAGTTATTGACTTTGGGTACTGTGCTAGCATCCCTAATAATTCAGCTTTATCGTGCTGAGGACCAGGGCAACAGGCTGTAAAGACATGGGAATGAAAGAATATTCTCCACCATAAAGCAAAAGAACAACAACAACGAAAGACCCTTGATTTTCTCGTTGATATCTGATTATAATAATAACAATACATTCATCAATAGCAGCATCCTTTTTTAATTAAAATAACAGCAGAGTGGACACTGACGCCAGCTCCAGAGGAGGAAACTGAGACACAAGAAAAGAAAGAATGGGAAGCAGAGAGCCGGAGCTCCCTCTGGCTAGAGAAAGAGCCTCCGCCTCCTAAGAGCATTCTGCCTGCAAAGTTCCCTTCAAAATCAGTGGACTCCCCTGATTCCTGCTTCAGATTCCCGTCTCAGCTCAGGGTTTGCTGGATCCCATACAGATTCAACCTCAAAAAAAGAAATTTGAATAAGTACCTAGTCACATGCAGGACCAACCCAGGACCAAGCACTGCAGGCTCTTTCCTTCCTACTAACCATGAATCAGAGGTTTAAGGTGCACACCACTCAGTTGCTACGGTGAAGCAGATGGTAGCCTCTCTCCTGAGAATCTCGTGGTTAACTGTAAACACCACAACCCATTTATTTCTCTTTTCGGTGAAAGCTTGGTCAGTACAACTTCAGTTCTGTCTTTGGATCACCTCCCCATCAGTACTCGTATGAAATGATTTGAGAGTTTATTTTAAGCATCAAATCAAGCTTAATATTATTCAATGATTCCATGATCCAGCGGTCCATACAATGAAAACTCCCCACGGCCTCATATCGCACACTAATCAATGTATTGAATTACACCCATCGGGAGGTTCAAAATTATCTTTCCTTTTTCAACCTTTTCTCGAAATCCTATAGTTACCACGAAGAATAATAACTGAAGTTGGATATTTTAGCATCTTTTATAAGTGAACAACAAGAGCAAACTCTGCATCAACCTCTCCCCCCCCACACACCAGCACCACCACCAGTCTATCACTTCTACCAGAATCAAGGGGATTCGAAAACACCAGGACATCACACTATTCCTTCCAGCCAAGAACTCAAGCCCCGACCTGCTGTAAGCATCTTCTACAAAGAACATTGAACACAGGACGGTAGGAACAGCAGTTGGCAAGCTTGGTGGGAACCAAACACGTCTGAAGACGAGCAGGGTGTTCCGGACCAGGCTGACTTGACTTAGCCACGACACAGTAGTCTCAGTGGTCACGCGGACCATCCCTCTCAGGGCCTTAGTGTATTGGGGTGTACCTACACCAGCACTTGGCAGGTGGAGGCACCACTGTCAGGAATTCAAGGTTTTCATAACTTAGCTACTAGCAAGTTTGAGGATAACTGAGGTTTCATGAGACACTATCTCATAAAAGAATAAATGAACGAATAAAATAAATGTTCCTGTAAGTGAGCAGAAGTATATATAGCAAAGAAGAACAGTTTGAAGGTGTTAACCATTGACAATTAAAGGCTGCAGACAAAACACTCGGGTAGCCTCCTCCCCACCTCCAGAGAAACTCTTAGACCAATACCGGATGTAACTGCGCTGACCCACGCGTGTCCCCTCCTCCCCCCAGCTCACGCAGCAAGGCCTGGGGAGCAGACAGAGTGGAGAAGACAGGGCGACAGAGGCCAGCAAGGTCTTCCCGGGCCCCCCACTGGGGTAGTTACAGAACGTCTGACACTGCGGGGCGGCCACACAGCGCCCTTTCCCCGACTCTGGACAAGCAAGCCCAGGGCAACGACGCTGGAAGGACCCGTGTGTGGACAACGTGGAGACAGACCCGGGCTTCAGTCCCCGAAAGGAACACAAAAGCCGCCGCCTACCCAAGCGCGAGTGCTAGAGAGGTCTAGGGGTGCGGGGCCACTCCCGGCCCGCCGCCCGCCCTGCCAGCTGAGGAGCTTGCAAAGTGGGCGACAAGTGGGGTGCGCCTCAGCCCCGCAGCGAAGAGAGAAGGGAGGAGTCCACACCGCCACCCCTTGCCCCGAGGAGTCGCCCCCAGCCCACCCCTGGCGCGCACCCCGCTTACCCCAGCGCCCCTCAGCAGCCGCCCGCGAAATGCACCGGTCCGGGGCGCGGGAAACGCCCCCGCCGCGCACGCGCATGCTCCCGCCGCACCTGCCTGGCTTTTTGCCCTGAAGCCGGACGTGTAGGCTGGGCTTCCCCGGTGGACGGTGCCGCGGTCCCCACACCTCCCACCCTATCCATCCCCAAAGCTGTCTCTGCACCAGCTCGCCCGAGCCAGGCTCGTGCATCTCGACCACTCCCCCGCCATCCCTTTCCTGCAACCTCGTCCCAGGCGCTCACCCAGCTTTTCTGCCTGCACCCTGGAGGATGCTGGAGCCTCTCCCTTGCCACCGCCAGCTTTTGACTTTGCCACACAGGCTTACTGGGATATCTACAAGGATGCTCTTCGTGTGGAAAGGGGCTGGTGAGAGGAGGGTGAGGGGAGGCTGCCGACCTCGCTGTGTGAGCTGAGAACCGGGAGCTAGACCGCTCTTCCTCTCTGGGAACTTAGAGAGTCCTGCTAACTTTGGCCTTTCGCCTGCCACAGTCACTGATTGAAGGAATATCTGGTGTATTCATTTTTATCCTGTTTAAATGTTTGTGCTAAGGCCTTGCGGAGCTGATGATACATTCATTTCCTTAACAACAGTAAGGAAATATAACCATACAGATTTGCGGGGAAGGGGGGCAAAGAAAGTCAGGAAATTTTCAAAAGTTGAACAGTGCCTGGTGTTACAGTGGTTACCATCTTAGCAAGCAGCAAAGGTTGATGGGGCCCTTGTGCACCTGGCCACATCAAATCCCAGGAGAACCAGTGGAGGAAGGGACAGCCAGAGTTCCCCTGCCCTGCTACCCATAGGAGCACGGGTCTGAGAAGGCAGCAACTGCCACAGTCTGATGAAGGTTGAGCGCTTCAGTCAGAAAATATTATATATAATATATACATATTATATATATGTTATATATTTATATACTCGGGGCCACTTCCAGGTAAATGCATTCCTACCGAGAACTGACAACCAGAGCGTGTTCTCAAAGATGCTGGCATCTGGTCTCAAAAACAGCACTGTTTTCAAATTTTATGGAGAAATCTAAGCAGGAAGAAATTAGCACATTTCTTGCAGAACTTTTAGGACATCTCTTTTATCTGCCCAGCTGCAGATTAAAATGAAATGGCTCACTGTTGATTATTACAACTTAACCAACAGACCCTATGAGCAGAGAAATGTTGAGGACCGGTGAGACTGTGGGGTATTTTCCTTCTTGTTAGGTAAATACTAACACACTCCGAACACAGCATTGTTAACTGTGGGGTGTGGGTATTTTCCTTCTTGTTAGGTTAATCCTAACACACTCCGAACACAGCGTTGTTAACTGTGGGGTGTGGGTATTTTCCTTCTTGTTAGGTTAGTTCTAACACACTCTGAACACAGCGTTGTTAATTGTGGCGTGTGGGTATTTTCCTTCTTGTTCTAACACACTCCAAACACAGCGTTGTTAACTGTGGGGTGTGGGTATTTTCCTTCTTGTTAGGTTAGGGTTTTTTTTTGGGGGGGGG
>NW_026068044.1:2524011-2558180 GCF_014885135.2 Alexandromys fortis
TCTGTCTCTGTGTTTTTATTAATCATGCTACAACAGATAATCTATCTATATATCACATATAATACAATATATAACACATATATACAATTATAATATATAATGTATAATATATTACTATAGTATAATGTGTGTATATTACTATAATCTATAATATATGTTACTGTAACACATAATGTCTAATATACTGTTCTAGTATCTTATTTTATATAATAATATTACACACACATACTCTGTAGAGGAAATCGGTGGACCTGAAACTTGGGTGAATTGTAATGTTTTCTTTATCGAGGGTCCCAAGACTCCATTCCTGTCCATGAGTACATGGTGTTTCTGAAGAACCATACATTCGAATGGTTCCCAGAACAATGACCAAGTGTGCAAGAATTAACTGGTGAAAACAAGGGTGTCACAGAATTCAATCCTAAGGAATCTATTTCCTCTTCCTTCTGAGTATTTTCGCTCTTAGAGCCTGGATGTTTCTCCATCTACTTTCCCTAGTTAGTCATTGTGATGCTGGCGAAATGTATGCAAATGACTAATCTTTTCACCCTGGATTATATACATCATCTCCTTTTCCCACAGGCCTGCCTGAGCCAGAACTCATGTGTCTCTGGCTGGTAAATTAACTTCACAGCCTCCCACCATTTTATCTCTTCTCCCTTTAGATTTGTGCCCATGCTAAATGCCAGTGCTTTGGTCTCTGGCTGGCAAGTGTCCCAGAAGCAACGAAACAAGAGTTCTGCTCGTGCAACTTAATAACTTCCATATTCAAAATACAATTGACCCTTTAGAATCTTAAATAGTCTGACTGTACCAGTCACACCAAGCAAGAAGCCGCTTGATGGGAAAGCGGTCTAGTTTGGCTCCTGGTGAAGGGGACACGACAGGTCATGATGAGGAAGACACAACAGTACAGGTATAGCACTGGGAGCTTGCTCACACCTGAGTGGTTGCGGAAGGGGACACAAGGTAGCACTAGCAGGTTTTCTCTTTCCCTTTATAAACAGTCTAGGACCACTGCCCAAGGGACGGTGCTATGCACATCCAGTTAAAACTCTCTAGAAGCATCCGCAAAATCCAGCCAAGCATCACAGGTCCACCCCTTAGAGTTTCTCCAAGCTGGAGCTTTAAATGGTTGGGGATCTCCCCTTGGGTCCGGTGTGTCTTTGTCACCACGCAGTCTTTGAAGATTCTGTTTAGCGGCACCACTTTGTTTCACAATCAAAGCCACCCTGTTTGCTCTGTCCATCGTGTCTGAAACATTAGCCATACTCATGCTCTTTTCCTTACAAACTTATGCAATGTTTGTATCATCTCCCTTTCAGTTCTCACCATAAATCTCAATAGATGTGGCCATCAATGTAGTCATGCTGCAGAGCCTGAAGTGTTCGCTTTCTTGGTACTGCCTCTGTCAAACAGCTAAGTCTGCATTTTTTTTAAAAAAATTCAGTATCACTCAAGTTCTTAGGACTCAGGCAGAAAGCAGTGAGAGGAGTTGTTGTTGTTGTTTTTCATATTATAACACAAACGTCCTTTCATCCAGGTCCCTGTAGAGTCTTTATGCCTTCTGAAACTTCGTGGGTCATCTTAGTGTCTACCTTTATCTGAGCATTCTTCTCTCATTCGCTGTCACCAGAATGGCCAATTAGGCTGTGCTTATAGCCTTGGAGGGCTTCTCTAGCTACAAGCTGTTCTGCACTTCTCCCATATGGTCAGAGATATCAGGGGGATAGTCCCACCTTTTGGTACCAAGTTTCTGTTTTTATTATGTTTCCTGTTTCTTTAACCAAATACCCAACAAGAAACAAATTAAAGAAGAAAATAATTGTTTGTTTGCTTGCTTGCTTGCTTGTTGCTTTTGTCTCAAAGCTCATAGGACAGTCCGAGTAGAGTCTATCAGTGTAGGCAATGATCAGTGGTGGGAGCCACCAGTCACTGTGGCAGGGACTTTGCTCATCACATGGGCACCTAGGAAACAAAGAAAGGTGATTGCTGATTGCTAGAGCTTCTCCCTTTGTGATCCAGTCTGGGACCTCACCCCACAGGAGGATGCCTCTCCCATTCACAGTGAGTCTTCCCTCCTCAGTTAAGCCTCCTTAGGACTGCCCTCAAAGTCACACCCAGAGATGTGTCTCCTAGGTAATTCCAAATCCAGTCAAGTCAACAGTGGGGGTTAACCATCACACCACAAGCTTAAATCTAAGGTAGAGAGCAATAGAGAAAGACAGCTAATACCATATACACACATGCTCATACCTATACCATACATACATACATACATACATACATACATACATACATGCAAACATAGATACCCACAATAAATAAATACAATTTTTAAAAGAGAAAAATCACTTTTATAGTTTTGGAAACAACCAACTCTTGCCATAGCTTTGCATGTTTCATGAGTGGGTTATCATAGGGTACATGACTGTTTCCTTCTTGGTTGGAAAACAAAAGAGGGCAAAGATGAGACTGATGTCCCACAATCCCCTTTGCAGACATATCCCCAGTGACCTAATTCCTTCTACTCTCCAACATTTCCACAGCTTTCCAGTCCTTCAGTGGCCTCGAGTCAGCGTGTGTTTTCGGGAGTGTACGAAGATTCGTTTTAACTGCCAACTTGCTGCAACCTAAAAACCACGTGACTATTCAGGCGTGTTAGAGGATGACTGTCTTGAAAGATGTGGGAAGACTCAACCTGAACAATGAGTGTCGCCATTATACGGGCCAGGTCCTGAGTAGCGTAAGAGAGGAAAGGGTGAGCTGAATCGTGACCGTGCCGGTTTCGTTCTCTTCTCCGAACTGTGGTTGTGAACGGACCAACTCTTGCGACTGTGACTTCCCTCATGTGATGGGCCGTGACCTGGAACGAGAAGCTGAATAAACTTTTCGTCTCTTTGCTGTTCTGTGTTGGGAGTGCTTCCCCTGTGATAGAAATGAAACATGGGCAGATGGCGCGTCAGATTCAAAGGACCAGCAGTAGCAGCATCGTATTTCTCATAGGGTCCAACTATTTCTCAGTTTTCATAATGTGTAAGTCTAACTCGATATCTTAATAACAATTTATAAACAATTCCTGATAATTAATATAAACCTCTGTCACCTGTTCATTTCACTTTCTATTAAAAAAAAAAAAGCACAAGTTCAAAAATAATCTTTGACCCAAAGCAGCGCTCAGCTTTCTCTCCCTCAGGCAAGCCCTCGGAGGTGCCATTCAAATGCTTACTCTCAGCGTACTATTGTGTGCTCCCCACAGGGGATGGGGCCGTTTCCTCTCAGGAGCGGGTGTCTGTGAGCTGCAACAATAGGAATTAGTGGGCATTGTCCTAGAACATCGGTTTTATTCTTGATTCTTTATGATTAGCTTTTTAAATTAAGGCAAAAAGTTATACTGGGTAGTCTTGCGTGCTCTTTCGACACAAATCAAATCTGAGTTAAGTATGTCTCTATCTCTTGAAGTATTTGTTTCTTTAGAGGTTAAAACTTGTAAAATAGTTTTATTTCGTAGTAGCATGTATCCATCTTCTTTGTAGACACTAGCACAGAGCAGCTCTCCAGAATTTATCTCTCTCTCCTTTGACTTGTTACCCACTGATTGGCCTTTCTTTTTCCATCTCTTTGTCCCCTACTCTCTCCAACTTTGGCGTATGGGAGGAATAACTGTTTAACTGATGGTTGAAGAAATCTTATATTAAAATAGGTTTGGATATATTTTGTAATACAGGCACAATGTGGTTGGATTTTAAGACAAAGAAGGAGGCGTTAAAAAATAATTTCTTTCTTTTAAAAAACATTTACATTTCGTCTATGCCATAAAAGCCTATTCTGTTCTTCTAATACTGTCTTTTGTTGGACTTCTACCCCTTTATAATTTTATTCCTAGCCAACGAAAGCTTTGCGGCTGACAGAACAAACCAGATTGTTCCTGCCTCATTTGTTCCCTTGACTCATGTCTTGTGGTCCATGTGGAAAATCGACATCTGTTATGGTATAGAATGACCTACGAAGTTGTTTGTTCAGGAAATACTGATTTCCAGATAATGACAATCTGCCGCTTTTAAATTAACCAAGCTGATATTATATGCATTGATTTCATAATTTAGTCTACAGTAGCTATATTCTTTCTCAACCCAGGCCATCATTACCATCATTAAAAAATTAACATGGGTCACACCCGGCACATATTTTGAGGGAAAAGGTTCTTCCCCAGTGTTCAGCGGCTTGCAGGATGCACGGCATTAGGGGAGGAAGGCAAGTGCTTACTCGACATGCTACATGGACTAAGATGTGTCTGTTTGCCCATAAAACCATCCCCCTGCTGATCTAACCATGCTCATCTCGTGGTATTGAAAAGTATTATATCAGTTTAGACAACCTTAGGAGAGAGAATGTGAAGCTAATGCAACTAATTTGATTTGCATACTTCCTTGCAGACATTCACATTTTTCCAATTATTATTATTTTCACCTAGCGGAAATCAGGAAGCGCTGTCTTCCGCTTTCCCAAATTAATTTTAATTGAGGATTCCATGTGTGTCTGCACGGTTTTCAGAGCTGCCACTTTACAGCTCTATCTTGTGAAATTAATATTACTGGGCATTCTCATGCAGCGGCACGAACCCCGGGCACGGCATTTTTATAGCTCTGCGGTAAACTTGTGGTAGGCCACATTTTCCTCAGCCGTCTCCTAGTCTCAGACATTTGGGTTTTTCTCCTGCTGTGTGTTTGTTTTTGACATCCCAAATAGCATAACTATAAATATTTTTAAGGAAATAATTTTTGAAACTGCTTATTTCCTTCCAGAATGTGCCAACGAAAATTACTGTGCTAAATCATAACCGGTATTTTTCACAGCCTGTCGCAGATATTTCCAAGAGAAGCTTGATAGTATGAGCAGATCCATTTTTGTCACTTTCAGGACCATCAGTGTTGTATACTTCATATTAACTATATGTCTATGGTGACATCTGAACGTTGATAAAATTTAGACTCGTTAAATAAACTACTGGGAAATAGATAATCTGTGTGATGACTCCCATCTGTAGTCTGCAATAACACAGCGTTCCACTTGTTTCTTTTAACGAATTATCTAATGCAACTTGGGGGTTGGCTTTTAGAAATTTCTCTCGTTAATTTGCATATTTCAGAAAGCAAACTGTTTAACAAGAACTATCAGAAGCGTGCAGGGAATTGTCATCGCATGGACAGGAAAATATAGGCAATAATACAAAATATCAAGAGACGCAGTTGTAGATCTATAAGGTTAGCACTTGGCTGTATTTACTTGCTTCTGTTTTCCTTTTAGTTTGTTCTGATTTTTTTTGGGGGGGGGTGGATGGGACAGAATCAGAATTTATTTTGTGTATTTGAAACGCCTTGTTCTCTTCCCTGCTGTGGTTCTAATGGTGACGCCTACTCACAATCGAATCTTTAATATGGTATTTCTAAATAAATATATGTAAATTTAAAAATGTATTGGAAGTCTAGCATGTATTTCAAATACTATGGACATGACATTTTCTATAATTCCACTCTGTAATTTTCTTTATATGTTAAAAAATTATGTTATTTAAACTTTACCAAATTTGAAATATGTAAGTGTGGCACATTATTAAAATAAATAAAATATTATTTATTTCAGTGGCTGCATACTATTCCAAATTATCTATCATTTTCGAATGGAAGATTACTAGTTTTCAGGATTTTTTTAGTCTATAAATGATAATTCAAAGAATTCTACTTTGCATCTCTTCTCTTTCCACACATTTTAAATCATCAAATAAAGTGCTTTGTTTTTACACCTTCCTCAAAAGATATAGTCATAAGGACCCTTTCTTACGTTTTAATTTTACAGCCTAACTGTTGTATCTACCGCACACTGACTTTTGGTTTTGCCTTATGAGGTACTGACTTACGTGTTTGTTCCATTGTAATCAGTTGTCCTCAAAGAACTGGTTGAATTCTTCATTTCTCCACTGTTTTTTCCTTCCATTCATATGTCTAACTTTTACATAGATTTAGTTGTGGCCTCGGTTCTTTCTAGTGATTATTTTCTCCTTCGTCAAACTTTAGCTTCATTTAATGTAAGTTCAGCGTCTGGTAGAAATACTACAATTTTTTTCTCCTTAAAATTGTTTAGGCTGGCTCTTGTTCCTTCCTCTTCAACATTATCAGGCACTGCCCAGGGTTGGTGCACACCCTGAGACCTCTGTCACTGGGCAATTGCATGGTGTGTACTTGGTAGCATGTACCTACATACAGGGACACTATGGGCTAGTCGTTCCTTCACGATGTAATCTGGAAACATATACGCACAGCATAAGAGGCAGGAGGTGGCAGGTGGTGGGACATGGCACATTTCCCTCACAGGACAAATTTTTTAAAAAAATCAGTAGAAGGACTACAAAATGATGATTAAAAAAAATTAAGTATATAGATATATAGAGAGATAGATATAGAGAGATAGTTCTGGTTTATTGTTTGCTTTGATTTTTAAAAGGCAATTGTCTTGTTTTCTGTTTTGTTTATCATTAGTTTCCTTTGTTAGAATCAAGTTCTGACTATGTACCCAATCTGACTTGGAACTCAGAGCCCTCCAGTTCAGCCTCCAGGATCAGGACACCACACCTGGCTCAACACAGTTCTTTATTAGCCAGCATTAGGTCCTGTTGTCTTCGTCAGGGTTTCTAGTGCTGCTATGAGTCACCACGGCCAAGAGCAGCATGGGGGGAAAGGGTTTATGTGGCTCACACTTCCACATCACTGTTCATCACTGAAGGAAGTCAGGACAGGAACTTAAGCGAGACAAAAACCTGGAGGCAAAGCCGGGCGGTGGTGGCGCACGCCTTTAATCCCAGCACTCGGGAGGCAGAGGCAGGCGGACCTCTGGGAGTTCGAGGCCAGCCTGGTCTACAAGAGCTAGTTCCAGGACAGGCACCAAAGCTACAGAGGAACCCTGTCTCGAAAATCCCCCCCCCCCAAAAAAAAACCTGGAGGCAGGATTGGATGCAGAGGCCATGGAGGAGAGCTGCTGACTGGCTTGCTTCTCAGGGCATGCTCATCCTGCTTTCTTATGGAATGCTGGGCCCTCCCCATCAACCTCTCGTTAAGAAAGTGCCCTACAGCCTGATCTGATAGAGGTATTTTCTCAGCTGAGGTTCCTTCCCTTCAGATGATTCTATCTTGTGTCAGGTTGACATAAAAACAAGCCAGAACAACTGCACAGGGCTTTCTTAGATATACTTGAATATGATTGACAGAAAAATCATTTTGCTACCTCCAAGCCTGTGCTCACATCACGACAGCTATATCAATAACCAGCAAGAATTTCGGCTCTATTAGTAATCTCCCTATACCACTGTCATAGGCGTAGTCTATTTTGAACCAAAATGGTGTGAGATAGCATACAACTGTGCCCTTATAACCCCGTTATTAGGGCACAAGAAAAACACATTATTTAGGGGTCAATTAGAGAATAGCTGTCATTATGAAGCTGGGTTCTTACAGTGTCTTAGGGATGCTGAACATCCTGCCCTGAAGCTGTGCGCCATGGAACTGTTCCCACATTCCCAGCCATATCTGTCCTGCCCAATGTCTAAGCGCAAAGCCTACCGAGATTTACAGGCTCTGTTTCAGGCAGAAACCCCTTTCTTCAAAACTTTCCAGAAGTGTGGGAGCCGCTTCCTCCCCTGCAATGGCTCCTGGCTTGCGTGAGGAACTTTGCCCCCTATCCTCTCAGAAGCAGAATTTCTCAGGCATTGCTGCCTGAATGCAGACAGGCGGTAACTCCCAAGGCCAACTTCATCCCCAGTCACTGCTCTCGATTGCTCTTAAGTTTGATTGAAAGGCTTTGCAGGTTTAAGAACCTACATCTTATCTGCTATGGTTTTGAGTCTTTGCATTCTTATTCTTTATCCATTTGTTAGCAAATGTTGAAGCACAGAGACTACTCTGAAGAAGAATCCCACATGATGGAAAATGAAAGTTAAAATTTGATTTTAATTGGGGTACAAAGGTATCAAGTTCTGTCCTTTTTGCTACATTCTAGTCTATAATTGAATTTATTCAAAAGCCTTATTCATCTTTGATATTGTGTTCCATTTTTAATAGCCACGTGTTTATGTAAAATTCTGGGCCACAATAAATGCGTAATTAAATGCTTATGTTTTCTTGGGGCACTGGTTGACTTGTAGTATAAATGCATTTCATTAGAAGGATTTATAGTGTAGGTGAATTTAAGCGACTGGTACCATTGTAGTTGGTTTTTTTACTCTTTACTCTTTGAAGGGTCTGCCAAATAAACACTCTGACACTTATTCTTTCTTATGAAAGCCAGGCCTTAGCTTGGCTTCTTTCTAACCAACTTTTCTTAGCTACTATCCCATCTACCTTTTGCTCTGGGCTTTTCTCTTTCTCTATTCTATAACCTTTCTTTCTTCTTACTTCATGGCTTGCTATGTGGCTGCCTGGCTGGCCCTGATGTCCTCTCCTTCCCTTTCCCACCCCTCTTCTCTCCTTCTATTTATTATCTTTGTCTGTCAGCCCCACCTATTTCTTTTCTTTCCTGCCTACCTATTGGCCATTCAGCTCTTTATTGGACCAATTAGGTGTTTTATACAGGCATAGTAACACAACTTTACAGAGTTAAACAAATGCAACATAAAAGAATGTAACATGTCTTTGCATTGCTAAGCAAATATTCCACAGTATAAAGAAATGTAACATACCTTAATATTCTCCAGCATTCACCAGACTTCATTTTCCTTTTCTGTAGCACATATATAATGTGTACTCTGGTGGTATAAACAAGGGTGGTCCCCGTAGGCTCACAGATTTGAATATCTGGTCACCAGGAATTGGAACTGTTTGAAAGGTTTAGAAGGATTAGGAGATGAGACCTTTTTGGAAGAAATGTTTCACTAGAGATAGACTTTGTTACAATCCACAGACCCAGAGAGAGTAGGGACCAAGGAGGACTAGTGGCAAGCCTCCCCTATATCCTGGGTAGGGAAAACAGAAGAGATTTTATGAGTGTACTGGCGGCAGGTGGGATGGAAACAGGAGTGATCAGGTTAGGGGTAGGGACAGAGGGGAAAATACTGAAAGAGACTACGGGAAAGTAGGGGAGGTCATTTCAGGGTCAGGTAAAAACCTAGTGCAAGGGAATCTCCCAAGAATTTACAAGGATGACCCCGGCTAAGAGTCCTAGCAGTAACGGAGACATAGCCTAAACTGGCCATCTTCTGTGGCCAGATTGCTACTACCCAGCCCAGTCGTCATCAGAGTCTTCCTCCAGCAACTGACAGAAACAGATGCAGAGACCCACAGCCGAACATCAGGTGGAGCTTAGGGAATCCTGCAGAAGAGGGGGAAAAGGATCATAGGAGCCAGAGGAGTCAAGAACACCACAAGAAAACCACAGAATCAACTAGCATGGGCTCACAGGGGCTCACAGAGACTGAACCAACAACCAGGGTGTTGTCATTTTTTTTTTTAAAAAGTAGCACACAAGAGAAAGAAGCCACGCTACAGAGCTCAGGTGGAAGAGATTTTTACTGAGGGAAAGTGAATGGGAAAAGGTGAGAGGGAAGATAGGAGAGTGACCTCTGGAAACAGGAGTGGCAGGAGGGGGAGAGAGAGAGAGAGAGAGAGAGAGAGAGAGAGAGAGACAGAGAGAGACAGAGAGAGACAGAGAGAGAGACAGAGAGAGAGACAGAGAGAGACAGAGAGAGACAGAGAGAGAGACAGAGAGAGAGACAGAGAGAGAGAGAGAGATGGGAGGTGGGCAGGGCCCTCTTAAAAGTGAATGTGCACAGGAGTACTCTTAGTGGCTGCAGCTGAGGACATTTCCCCAAGGTCAGGCCAGTGCATATGCCGGAAATACTAATGCAGGGAGCCTGCATGGGACTCACCTGGGCCCTCTGCATACGTGTTACACCTGTGTAGCTCGATCCTGTTGTGGGACTCCTAACAGCGGGAGCAAGGGCTGTCTGCAACTCTTTTCCTGGCTTTTGGGACTCCACTCCTCATATTGGATAGTCTTGCCCAGTTTTATAATACAAGGTGAGGTGCTTAATCTTACCGCAACTTGATGATATGCCATGTTTTGGTTTTGGTTTTGGTTTTATATCCCATGGGAGGCCTGACCTTTCCTGAACAGAATTGATGGAGGAGGAGTGGGTTTTGGGGTGGGAATAGAGAAGGAGTGGGGGAGAGGGATTGGGAGGAGAGGAGGAAGGGAGAAAAGAAAAAGAACAGAGACTAAGATGATTACTTAGTTAACATGTAAGTGAATTCATGTATATTGAGCACTGAGAACTATGAGAGATGCCTGCTAAACTCTCTACATATTTATTGTATTATAACCAACCCCAGTTTGCTCCAAATTTAGTCTTTAAACTCATTTAGTCTTTACAGTCAAACATGCCCATGTTCTTATAATTCTTTGTTTCTTTGAAAACTGTGTGCCTTCCTTTCTTCCTTCTGTTTGCCCGTCCCTCTTGACAAATCTAATCTCTCTCACTACCCACTCACCAGTTGAAGTTCGGTACGACCTCCATATTTCCCATCAGCACCCCTAGTTTATCTGGAACCTCATTTCAATCTGGAGCAGCAGAAAGCAAGCAAGACTCCAACCACTGAGCAGTAGGGCTCAGAATACGGATGTTTAGTTTTGGTTTGGCGTTCAGTGCAGGGCTATTGTGGTTTCTCAAACTACATAGAGCCTAAAGGTCCTATGGATGAGGCTATCAGGTGAAGATGGAGCCTCTTCCCCTGGCCAAGCATCAGGAAGATGTCTGAGTGTTGGCCTGTATTACTGACAGTCTTGGAGTAACACATCCCTCACCCTAACTTTTTGAGACAGGGCTTCTCTGTAGCTTTGGAGCCTGTTCTGGACCCTAGCTCTTGTAGACCATGCTAGCCTCGAACTCACAAAGATCTGCCTGCCTCTGCCTCAAAGTGCTAGGATTAAAGGCGTGCACCACCACCGCCCAAACTCAAATGCAGTCCATCCTTGCAGTCCAACCTAGCATCGTCATGGTGGTTCAGGGACTTCCAGTACCCCGCTTAATCCAACACCAGCTAGCAAACTCTCCCCCAGGCAAGCGTTCACAGACAAAGTGCCACACCTGTCTTAACACCAGTCAGAAACCACTAATAGTGGGAGAGTTTCACATGATGGTTGGTAGCTTGGCCATGGATAGAGATTGCCTGGCATCACAGACTGAGCAGCTACTGAGTTCTCTCGGCTTCTCCATGGTGAGACGTTGTTGAAGGTTGAAGTGTTATAAACGCACCTTGTAAGAGAGTTTAGTAAGTAAGTGCCCTTTGAATGTATATTCATGCCAGCATGAGCCTCTCCATATATATACATAGCTGTTATGTTCCTCTAGGGAGCTGGACAGATGCCAGCCGACTGACATAACCTGCCTGAATTTTTTTTGGAAAGATAAGCGCGGCAGAGCCAAATTACAAAGACTGGAATGAACACCTAACCCTCCTATACATACATATACATTACCACACAGCAGCAAACGTCACAAACGTTCAGACAACTATGACCTACTCCGATAACCAAAAGTAACGTACCCAGAAACCAAAATAGCAACCGGCGTGGGGGAAAGTCTTGGGTGGAGGATTTAAAACGGCTGTCTTCGAACAATGAATCGAATCAGCTGCAGGATGACAGAGAGGAATAATTCTCTAATGGAAGAACTTAACAGAACGTGAAGCTCTTTTCCAAAGAGAAATCTCTGAGCCAAACAATGCACGAAAGAAAGCAGAAAACATGGCAGAAAGTGTGGATAACAGCACAGCCCAAACAGGAGAGAAGTGGTAAGCTCAGAGACACGGAATTTGAAAACATGCCACCAGAGAGGTACAAAAGGAAACAGTGAAAAGGGCTTATGGGGACTTTGGAGCAGCAATAAAACGGGAAATCTTCTGGTTCCTGGGATTCAAAGGCTATATAAAAATACCGTATACGGAGACAGCTTACGCAAGGGGATAATAGCAACAGCACCTTCCAAATCTGTAAATGGATACCAATAGTTACACGCACACGCCGAAAGTCTACCTAGCCCAAGACTCTGCAAGGACAAACTCTCCAAGTCCAAAGATAAAGATAGAGAGAAGATTCTCTTAGACCCGCAAGGTCAAGTTGAGAGCGGCCAGAGATGGCGTATATTTAAGGGAAAAGCCCTGTCGTGTCTGTGAATGGCAGGAACCTCTGGGACACTAGCACAGGAAACAAAGGCAAAAAAAAAAAAAAAAATTGACAAACGTGATTACCTCCACTGACAGGCTTCTGCACAGAAAAGGAAACCATTAACGGAAGGCAGACAGAACCTGGAGAAGGGGAGAAAACATGACATTCCTTCATCTGACAGGTGATGCCTCCCCAGAATATCAAAGGAATTAATCACTCCAGGAGGAGAGAGAGAGACCCCAGAAAATAGCTCAGCTGACCGAGTACCTGACAGGGAAGCATGAACTCGATCCCCAGAACCCATGTAAGAGACTGAGCCCATGACAAGCCCTTGAGTCCTAGCAATGGGGATATAGGTGGGTCCCTAGAGCTGGAGGGTTAGCCAGCCTAATTGAATTGGCAAGCCCCAAGACACAGACAAATGCTGCTCCCTGGCCCCGCATGCAAAAAAATAAATAAATAAAATAAAAATTGATGGTCCATAAGGACTGACAACTAACATTGTCATCTGGCCTCCACATGGGCACACCTGTGTAACTGTACACATGGATAGCAGATGTGCGCGTGCACACACATGTACACACACACACACACATACACACACGTACACATGACAAATTACAGGAAGTTGAAGAACTAAATAGATATTTTTCAAAAGAAAAGCTAATAGCCTGCCTCCCTCCCTTCCCTGTTTACTCACCTTCTCTCTCTCTCTCTCTCTCTCTCTCTCTCTCTCTCTCTCTCTCTCCAATTCTCAATCCCTGGACATTGTCATCTGCTGTGAGGACAGTTCTTCAGAATGAACAATAATGCCCACTCCCCTGTGTGTGCATGGGCACTGTTGGCACAGTAGTTCAGTCTTTCTTTTACATGTGAGAAGAACTCAATTTTATTTTACTTTAGGCTGTTAAAGGAACAAGCATTAAATGGTGATAATGCTGCTCACAACTCATGCAGCCCTGGAAGGTTCTCAGCTGTCTGTGAGCTGCCTTTCCAGGCAAGTACGTCCGCAGAAAAGGTGGACAGACATGGAAATAGACAGGACCGTCACAAGTTTCTTTTTCTGCACTGCTATCCTGTCCTGATAGGCATACATACATTAACCAGGGAGCCGATGTGATAAGTTAGTATTAGAAACCGCACAGGACAGTAATAAGAGGACTGACCTAAATGCACTGTGATTCTTTTTTAAAAACCTTGGGGAAACTATTTCATCTCTTCAACCTGCGCTTGCCTCCAGGCTCCTGCCCTGTTTGAGTTCCTGTCCTGACTTCCTCCAATGATGGAACATAATGCGGACAAGTAAGCCAAATAAACCCTGCCCCCACCACCCAGATGTTCATAGAAGCTTCTCCAGAGTCTACGGGGAAGGACCCACATGCTGTTCTTGCCTTGGGAAAGCCCGCTGCAATCTCTCATTAACGTTTACTTGGTCTAGCTTTATTGAATGAGCTCCTGCTCAAACTGTCTCTCTCTTGCCCGAATTTCTCCTTCATGAAGACCAGAAAAGAGAGACCCTATCCCAGACAACACCTGACATCACTGTAATTTCATTTTGTGTTTCCTTTTACATACAAAGAGTAGATTATATTTTCCAGACTTTAAGGATATTTTTTTTTTTTTTGCAATTACCTGGGCTTCAGAACCAAGAAAGAACAAGTATCTGTTAAAAAAAAAATTTATTTTATTTATCTTTATTTTATGTGCATGAGTGTTTTGTCTGCATGTCTGTGGGTGCACAGTGTGTGTGTGTGTGTGTGTGTGTGTGTGTGTGTGTGTGTGCCTAGTGCCCCCACCAGCCAGAGGAGGCTGCTGGATTCCCTGCATATAGTAGTGAGTTGGGAAACAAAGCTGGGTTCCCCAGAAGAGTGGCCAATGCTCTTAATCGCTGAACCACCTCTCTACCTGGTTTGAAAAGCGAGGGAGTTTGTGGCAAATTTTACAATGCTTTGGGAGCCAGAGACCAAACCCAGGGATGCGATTACACCAGGCAAGAGAACTGAGCTACATCCCACAGCCATGAAAAAAAAATTATCTTTCAAATTTGGACTTTGAGAAAGACTGAGTAATTGAATTTCAAAATTGATTGAAGAAATTCTCTTTTCCAGATGTTGAGAAGTAAAACATACTCTCCCGGGGAATGAGGATTCAAGAAACGCAGCAACCAAAACTTAAGCCAAATGGCTTCTTAAGGTTTTCGTGTCCTAATGGGACCATGCCATCCATAACCCTTAGCTATGAGGCACAGTATACAGTTGGAAATGTGGGCACCATGTGGGGACTACCCAGTTCTACACATCTATCCTTCTTAGAGTAGAATGCCACAGATTCCTTTAAGGATACTTCTTCAAAGACTAACTAGTTCCTCAAATGTTTGCTGCCTTTGTACAGAACATTTGAATTTGGCATCACAAGAACCACAGCATCCAAACGCTCCCCGCATGTGCCCCCTGTAATTTCAAGAATCCCGTGGTTAACTCGCTGAACCTAGCGGACAATGAGGACTGCTGAGAAGTCATGAACAATGGCACTGGGTTTTGATCCTACTGCACGTACTGGCTTTGTGGGAGCCTAGGCAGTTTGGATGCTCACCTTACTAGACCTGGAAGGAGGTGGGTGGTCCTTGGACTTCCCACAGGACAGGGAACCCTCACTGCTCTTTGGGCTGACTAGGGAGGGAGACTTGGTTGGGGGAGGGGGAGGGAAATGGGAGGCAGTGGCGGGGAGGAGGCAGAAATCTTTAATAAATAAATAATAATAATAAAAAAAGAATCCCGTGGTTAGAATATATGTGCATATAGTTCAACTTATGAAAAGATATTTAACACCAACAGTAACAAAATGAATCCGCAAAATCAAATGATTCATTCGAAACGATGAATGGCTGCAGCGTATCCATGGAGGGCTGGACTGAGAGGAAAGAAAGAAATATACAAGACTACTGCTCTTACCACTTCCTGTTTACAGTCTTTTTAAGAGTGATTTTGTTTTTAATCAGGTTTATGTGTGTATGTCTGTCTGTCTGTGGGTATGTGCACAGGTTTGTTTGATGGCAGGAAGAGGCTCTTCTTGTCAGTTTTATGTCCTTTATGTTGACCGCTCAGCCTTCGGTCTACGCCCACGTGAGAATGTTTTGCTAACATCTAAGTCTGAGGTTTTCAGCATCTTCTGTATTTGTGTTCTGTGTGGCTCTAAGAGGGGGAAAGCCAGGCCCCTCTGAGTAGTAAGACGGCTGACCCAGCTGTCTGCCTACAGGTACCTGGAGGAGCCAGTGAATGTATTTGTGAAAAGGTTCAGGTTTTTGTGAATAGGCATATGTTTGATGTGGAATACGTGTTTTGAATCTGCTTTTCCACTCCCGTCCGTATGTGTTCGGTGGTGGCGTCGCATACAGGAAAGGCATTGCCACTTATGAGTGACTCTGATGGCCCAAACTTTCCTGACTAACCATTCATACACATAACACCAACCAACAATACTGACCAGCTCATAAAGTTCGAAGGCTATTCACAAATGTCAAAAGTAGAATATGATTTTAATGATTCTCAGTAGCAAGTAAAAAGGAAGAGGAAACAGCTGTCTTTACAAACCTACTGAGTTACTCATTCAGTTTATGTCTCGTTATAATTTGTTTTGCTAACTAATAATCCTACAGACTCTGGAGATGAAGAAAAATAGATTCGCTATATGCTTTTAGCCTGTAGATTTTTGTACCATTTACTATATATTTACACAAATCGACAGCCTGCTACTGATTGATTATCATACAATATTACAATATATAGTGATGGACTGGGGAGATTATTCAGTGGTTACAAACACTTGCTGCTCCTGCAGAGAATCTGGGATGAGTTCTCAGAACCCCAGGGCACAGGGCAACTCACAACCTCCTGCAGTCCCAGTCCCAGGGAATCTGAGACCCTCTTCTGGCCCCCCCACAGGCTCCTGCATGCACATGGCACAGATACAGACAAAACACACACACATAATAAAATAAGAATAAATAAATCTTGGGTTTGGAGAGAAGTCTCAGTGGTTGGAAACACATGCTGTTCCTTGAGCAGACCTGAATTCAGTTTTCAGTACTCACCTTGGGGAGCTCACAGCTGCCTGAGGCTCCAGCTTCAGAGGAAACAGACACTTCTGCTTTCTGTGGGCACCTGAATACATATGATATACACACACAAATACACATAGACACATATATACATAGACACACACAGATACACAGACATGCACACACATATAGGCACATACATGCATACACACAGATACACAGACACACACACAGATACACAGACATGCACACACACAGAGACACACACACACAGAGACACACATACATACAGACACACATGTATGTACACATATATATACACAGAGACACACATATGTATGCACACATTCATACACATATTCACAAACAAAAATGAAAATTAATCTTCACAAAAATATGTGCAATGAGCATTTGCTACAATATTTGTGTGTTTTGGAGGTGACAGGGTCTACAGGAACTCATCAGCTGAAAGACTGAGTGGACCATGTCAATACAGCTGTGCTCGACATAATGCAGTGTGCACCTAAGAAGCGAAAAGCAGAACTGAATGGGTGACTGAATTCTATATTCTCAAAAGCCAGAAGCACAGGGATTATGTATTTAGATTGTGAAATATGAAACAACACGGGTTGAAATTCCGTCTTCATTGGATATCAGTCGCTCCAACTTAGAAATCTCTCTCTTTGCCTTGTTTCCTTCTCTTGGTGGGGGATGGAAACGGTGCACACGTGTACCGTTTGTGGTAAGAAGTGATGCAGAGTGTCTCCCCAAGGTCCACACGTGGTCTCAAGCTACAGCTCAGTGGCCTGTGCTTGCCTGTGTCCAATCTCCAGGCTGCGGGCAGGAAGAAAATACTCAGTGTGGTCCAGTGGTCCGTGTGGAAACGGTGGATTCCCCCAGCATGGTTCTGTCACAGGCGGGAGGAGTCTTACCAGCTCTGGCTGCGTGAGTAATCCCTAGATCACTCAAAGGGAAATGGCAGATCCCCAGCTTGTCACCCTTTCCCTCTTTCTGCCTCCTACCTTGACACGTGATCAGTCACCCTGACGTCTGATCGTTCACAAGGTGCTGCTCTTGCAAGAGGCGCACATCATTAAGCTGCCCGATTTTGGACTCAGTCTCCCAGAAATATATGCCAAAATTAACCTTACTTTGTGTGGTAGTTTGAATATAATTGGCCTCTATAATCTCACAGGGGTGGCCCGATTAGGAGGTGTGGCTTTGTTGGAGTGGGTGTGGCCTTGTTAAAGGAAGTGCCTCCCACGGTAGAGGCAGGCTTTGAGGTTTCCTATGCTCAGGATACTGTCTATTCAGTAAAAACTTGCTATTGTTTCTGTCGTGATTATCTCAGAAAAAAAGCACAGTTCTTAACATGTAATTTTTTTCTGTGATGAATACACAAATTAACATTTTATAATTTTATCCTTCCTAAACAATTATGTTATCAAGGCAAAGAGGCAGAACCCAATCAATGGCAAAGGAGCATGGTAAAGCTGGCAGAAATAAGAATGCAGGCCTGGACTTTGAAGTCAAGTAAACCCCTATTGCTCTGAAGTTGCTCATGAGTGCTATGCTGTTATAACAGCAGAAAGCTGCCAAGCACAGAAGACACTAGAATAGCTCCATTTTAACGGGTGCTTCAGGAGGAGTAGTGGTGTCCTGGTATCAACGACTTAAATTTTTCAAACATAATCTAAACAGATGTTTCGAGAGTATTTTGATCACTCTCAGCCACACTCCTCAATAGTTAATGAATTAAGTTGGGAGTGTAAGGAAACTTTTTCATAGTGATACATAAAGTGTACTTTAAGCCAGAACTTGAGATTCAATTATTGGTAGTTTTAGGCACAAACTAAAAAGGTTTTGTTTTGAAAGTTCAGAATTAAATAACTCTAACAGAATTAAATAAATCTAATAGAATTAGTAAATCTAATCTAATAAATCTATGATAATTTATTTAAAATTTTAGGCGGTTTTGGACCATCAAAAGGCAGAAATAAATTGCACATGTAGAAAAAAAAAGATGGAAGTATCAACTGAAAAAAAATAAGAATTTTAAAAATTCAATAAAATAATTGCATGCGAGGTAAATATATTTAAAAGCATGGTGTTTATTTATCAGTAACGTGCAATTTTCAAATGTGTAATTTAGAAAATGATATGCATAAGACTACTTATAGAGAGGCTTAGCAATAGCAGTCTCAGATACACAACTTTAAGAAATATTATAGCATAAATAAAAGAAGGCAAAAGGGGGGACTGAGGTGACTTGGTGGGTAAAGGTAATTATCCCCAAGGCCTGAGAACCTGAATCCGGTCCCAGGAATTTATGCGGTAGGAAGAGAGCTGACGTCTGAAAGCCGTCCTCTGGCCTCCAGTTGCGTGCCGTGACCCGTACAAACCCTGTGCATGCACATTCCTCGTGCATGCACATTCCTCGTGCATAGGAATGTTCAAGCATGTGCATGTGTGCCTGTGAACCGCTGAGCATTAGATAAGAAGCGATGCAAACACGTGCACCATCTCTAGGTCGCTGAAGCAGTGTAACATGAGGGCCGGCTTGTTGCGGTTTCTGTCCCGCCTAGTACCCCACAGCCGGCAACTCCCAAAAAAAATCACACACAGGTCTACATAAGTTATAAACTGATTGGCCCATTAGCTCGGGTTTCTTATTAGCTCTTATCACTTATATTAACCCATTATTGTGACCTGTGTTAGCCACGTGGCTCAGTACCTTTCACAGCGGGCAGATCACGTGTCGCTTCTGGGCTTCCTCCTTCCTAGCATTCCCCTGTTCTCATTGCCCCACCTCTACTTCCTGTCTGGTTGACCAACCTATGCTTCCTGTCTGGCCAATCAGCGTTTTATTAAAATACATGATTGACAGAATACAGAAAATTCTCCCGCACCAAAGCAAGCAGTAGGGTGAGGGTACCAACTGGTTTCCACCGTGATCAGCGGAGCTGGGCACCTCGGGCTTCCCGGAGATGATAACCAGGACGTGCTTGAACTTCTGGTGCCTAGAGCCTCTCTCCAGGGCCTTGGTGTTGCGAGGTTTCTGTGCCAATCCGTCTCCAGGTATCTTCGAAATTCATTACACACCTGCTTGCTGCCTCGCTGAGCCTCGACGTGACAGTCTATTCAAACGACACGGCTCCCTCTTCACACGCTGTTCTCATTCCGCTCTGTTTTCTCAGTTGTCCCTTATCAGCCTGGCGCACACCGCTGCTGAAGTCCTCGCTCACTTGCCGTCCTCCCTCCGGCCACAGTCATCTTCCCAGAGTGAACCTTCGCACATCCTCTTACTCGGGGATGTAGGAAAGCGTCCGTTCAACGGAAGCCTAGAGGGTCACCGCCAATGGGACGGTGTCCCAAACTTTTTCATACCTGCCATTATTTATTAGAACACGTATAGATTTTAAGAGAATTGTATTCTCGTGCCGGGCTAGCTCGTTTTCCCACTGGTTTGTTAGGTGGTATGAAAAAAATTAATTCTGGGAACAGACAGGCTCATGATGCGGACTGACAAGACAAACACCCTCACCGTCCGTTTTCATTCCCTGCCCCCCCCCCGTGGGCTTCCCTGTGTCAAATCAAGCAGGCTATTCTTAACCGTAATCATTAGCTGTTCCTCGTGACCACACAGTTGATCTTCACCTGCTAATTACCGGCTCTTCTTTTCCCAACCAGATCAGACAAACTTGGCTGATCCCTGAAAGCATCCTCTCAGCTGTTCTCGCGCGGCGGTGAATTAGGAAGATTAATTACATTTAGTATAAATGTTCTCAGATGTATTTTCCTTTCTTTCAAGCTGAATCCTTCCCTAATTATGCTAATGCTCAGGAACTTTCTATTTTGGTCTTGTCACAATTGCTGATCTATTGGTTTACAAACGTTGGAATACATTTTTTGGACTATTTTAAATAAAACATTTAAAATCCTTATGTCCTGGACTGGAGAGATGACTCAGTGATGAAGAGTGCTTGCTGTTCTTACCGAGGACCCAGGTTTGCTTCCCAGAACCCACATGGCAGCTCACAACCACCTTAAGTCCAGTTCCAGAGGCTCGGAGACTCTCTTCTGACCTCCTTGGACACCAGATGTGCACATGGCACACAGACATGCATGCGTGCAAAATACCCACACACATAAAAAAAAATAAAATATTAGTGTTTATTAGGTTTTTGCTCTAAGAAGCCTATTCAGTGTCAGTTATTAAAAAAGATGGAGGGGAATGCTTACTAACAACTCGTGGCAGAGAAGCTCCTTATTCAATCTGTGTTGGGGGAGGGGTTTGAAACCACGCCCCCTAGTTGCCTGGAGGCTTTCTGCATGGGTGTGACTTCAATGCCCTTTCATTCAAGATGGGCTGGTCCCATGGAAGGAGCATGGGAGGCCTATTCCCAGACACCCTCTTTCTTCAGTCAGCATCAAGACATCCCCAAGAGAAAAAAAGATATATGATTTACACTGTGGTTCCCGAGAAATACATGGAGAGCCTAGTTAAGTTATAATTAGAATCTGATGAGGATAAAAAATTCATGTGATCACCGCATTTAATTTTATTAACGGGTCTATGGCATTGTTGTTGCTACATTTCAGGCGTTGTTTACAAAAAACACTGATGTCCCAGCACTTCTGAAACAAGGTAATCCTGCTGCCTTCTCAGAAGAGCTCTGCCGCCTTCTCAGAAGCACCAAATGTTCCCACTCGAGAAAACGAAGCTGGCAGCTTGCTGCCTGTTCTTTGCACAGCCCAAGTGGAAGAAATCCCTGAAGCAATAATTTCCTTGACAACTGTTCATCCGTTCTATTCAGTGACCCGAGCAAGCTCTATCTGGGCCACTTTGTGAAGCGCCCATTCCTTCCTCTGTTCTCTTGAAGCCTAGAACTCCTAAATGGGTTTGCCAAAAGCTGGTAGTTTGGCTGCATTACCAAAGCAAAACTGCCGCACCTTGATACCAAACTGACATCAAATGCCCAAGATAGAAATGCCACTGCAGGCATTAAGGTGTTCTGCATAAATGGACTGTGCCTTTTAAACAGTAACCTACTACTATATTCTGTCTAGACCATGCCTTTTGGGTCCACCTGTCCTATGTCACATGGGAGAAGAAAACACAGGTAAAGAAAACCCCCAGAGCCAGATTTAAAGGGAAGCTTTATGCAAAAGGATCCCTCCGTGGACATCCCACTCTGCTTGGGTGGTATGTAAGTCAGCTTATTATAAGGAAAGACCAGACTCATAAAGACAAAGGATCATTTTGGTTGGTTTTTATAGACACCCCAGTCCAAAATGAGTTGCCCCCACTAGTCTTGGCCCTCAGTGAACCAAGCACACTGTGGTGGACACATGTGATTGACTATACAGCTCCTCATGAGAGAAAGAAAGACATATTGCAGGTCTCACGTTCCTCCTTGGCGGCACACTATTAATAACCTAGGGACTTTCTGGTAGGCTTCCAAATCCTAAACATTCATAACACTTCCCAAAAAGTGCCATCCAGGGGACCAAGTCTTCAGCATGTGTTTTTGGGGTAAACTATTCAAGCACAAACCTTTTCCGAGAGTTACTATAGAAGGAAGAAATGGAAGAATTGGAGACCCTTACTCTCTATTTCCTATCTCTTCTTTCTAATTTAAGTTGAACTCAAGGCTACTGTGATGATCAATACGAATCTTCAACTCAACATAATCTCCAATCATCTGTGAGACAACAGTTGCCTAAGGTGGGTTACCTTAGTAACCTAAACTGATACATGAACAGCTAAACAACCATATTTATCTTTAATTGTTTTTATTGAACTATATTTTTTTCTTCCCCTCTCTTTTCCTCTCCCCCTTTCTCCTACCCTCTCTGAAGACTGAGAAACTCAAGTGCATGGTGGCTGCATCCAATGAACAGCTTAGCTTCATGCTGAGTCAGAGCATGGTACCCGCACAAGCTTCTAGTCCAGACAAGAGCACCAGGGTGAACGAATCCTTCTGAGTCATTTACTCACACTGCTGAAACAGCACTAACCCATTCCCCAGGAGTCACTTCGTGGTACTCTTTTAATGACAACATATTTTCACCACCGGTTTTCCATGAGACTGCAGACCCCAGCTTGTTTATATCGGGTTGTTTTAGTTGCAACAAGAGAACCGAACACAAATTAATGTTAAAAATGGCAATCAGGAAATGCGACAGATGACAAGGACAAGATGAACGTTACAGAGACAATTCTGTGAGCATTACAGTTCCTGCTTGCCTGTGCAGGAATGACCCCGTCTGACTCTGCAGAGATCCAAGCTCAGCTTTGAATGCCTCTGCTCCTGTTTCACTGGATAGGACTTGGAGCTTAGAACTTTGGAATAATCTGAAATTTACTTCTTTGTCTTGTAAAAATATTGATGAATGATGGCAGGGGGCATGAGAAGCAGGTGGTAACTACTGTTCAGATGTCAACCCACCAGAGGCGCGGTTATCTCGTGGAGGAGTCTTTCTGCCCAGGCAAGGCCTGCAGGACCATCGGCTCTGGAAGTGGTTGCTCACTTTTGCTGAAGCAGGTTAGTGTCACCCCAAGGTCTGCACCGTAGTGTGTAATCTCATGTAATGTGTCTATGTGATCTCATGATTGCACCTCAGTCTTATGGGCACATACATCTGTGAGTGGTCGGAAGGATGATTTTTCATTTAGCCATATAATTTTGATATATAGAAAATATACTGGGGTGTGATTCATAACTGGATCTATTTGTCCCACAAGGGCTGTGGACACTTAAAACTCTGCCTTCTTCTTTTGCTTACTGAATGGCTTCCTCCACCCCATGAGACCTCCAGTGAGAGAATTTAGTCATGGAGCCAGAAACCTTAGTTCCCACAGCCATTCTGTTCCCTGAGATACATTAGAAGCCACCTCCCTGCAACTGTCTTCCATTTGGCAGTCAGGAAAGGTGTCTTCTTATAAATCACATTTGGGACTTTGAAAGATAAAGGGACTTCTAAGCACAGAAAATTGCCTTTGTTTTGCGTGTGTATATAAACTGGAAACTATAAGAACAGAACAGCCGGAGAAGAATAAAGAAACTGATGCAGGGGGCTGGAAAGATGGCTCAGCAGTTAAGAGCACTAACTGCTCTTCCAGAGGACCACTTTCCTTGCTCACTCAGCCACATGGCAGCTAGCTTCTTTTTCTAGATCCAGTTCGTAGTGTTGCAGGCCAAGTTCTCTGCCTCTGATCTAAACCTCTAGCCTCTGGACTTTATTTAAGAAGAAGAAGAGGAGGAGGAGGGGAGGAGGAGGAGGAGGAAAGAAAGAAAGAAAGAAAGAAAGAAAGAAAGAAAGAAAGAAAGAAAGAAAGAAAGAAAGAAAGAAACTGATGCAGAAAAGTGTGTGGCGGAGAGTTCATTTCGCGCTCAGACCCTTCTAGTCCCGCACTTTCTGAGAGTCTTTCTCTCGGAACCCTGAGGGGACACTGAGGCTGGCACTCGGAGGCCCCGTTAGAATGAAGTATAGTTATTTGACCTACAATAAAATAAAGACTACAGCTTTTAAAATGACTAGTCGCTGTTAGATGACGCTGACCGCAAGTCACTAGAATGCTGACTCTCAGTTTCACACATCCTATAGACAATACACTCCCACAATATTGTGCTAATATTCAATTCTTGTATTTATATTTTGTTTCTACCATCAGATCACAAAACATAGCCAGTCATGAGGGAATCGTAAAGATTAGTTACAGTGAAAAGCAAGAGCTATTTTCATTTGCTTTTTTATGTTAATAGAAATTTGTCAATTATCTTTAGAAAGATAATTAGTTTTGTGATTAAATCCTGCAAGGGAACTCTAGTCTCTAGCCAGAGCTGTGCTGGTGGAAGTCCATGGAGGGTTGTTTTTTTTTTTTTTTTTTTTTTTCCTTTTTTGACCCAAGTAAGATAAAAGGGAAATTTTGGCATCCAAAGGAAAATGTTAATGACAAAACTAATTTACAAAATTCATGTTCCTATTAGAATCATAGCAATATGCTCATGTTTGTTAAAATTAAAAGCACACGATAATATCTGGAATAGCTTCCTCATAATAAGAAGGCCGAATTGTGATCTGAGATCACATTATCAAAAGTGTGTGCTATTGTCTTAGATATTTTTTTTTTCTGTGTAAATGTTTTCCCTCCCTTAATCAAAACCTTTCTACTCGAGTTCCCAGTTACATAGCTGATGTACATGGGAATGCTTTTGGTTTCAGCTTGTTTCACTGGTCTCTGATTAAACCAACCCTTCTACTTCACATGGCCACAGTAGCTAAGAGGGGGTTTAATTTTTGAGTTGTACTTACGTGTGTGGTGCGGGTGTTTGTTAGTATGTATTTGCACATGTGGTGGGGGTGTAGAGGCCAAGATTTTGTTTTGAGATGGTGGTCATTTGTGAGCTGCCCACGCTCCAACGGAGTAACAGGCAGCACTAGTTGAATCAGTAGGTTTTAAATGAGCAAATAAACAAATGAGAGAATGTTGGGAGGGAGCTGTGTTGGGGATCTTACCTGGGTAGACAGAAAAGGCGTGCATATGATCAAGATACATCCTATAAATGTATAAGATTCATAGAGCAAACACAAAAATATTAGAGAAAACAGGAGTTAAATCAGAAGAAAAGAAAGCAGTTAGCGATAGAATGGAAACAGTGGTTCTCACCGCTAGAGCAACAGTAACGGCCAGAGAAGAGAATCACCTTCCAGTCAATAGAACAAACTCCCTGGCCTGGTGGAGACTTCATGGTCCAGCTGGGCATGTGACCTCCCCACCAGGGAGCAAGCTGAAGAGATAGGTGGGATCATTTTAGTCTGAATGAGACACTCCCAGCATGTCCACCTTGCCCACTCCCAAGCTCAGTCCCTAGGAGCTCCACATCATCCATCCGGGTTTGACCACCTCTCTGAGGACCCCATCTGAAGGGCCCAACGTTTCCTGTTTTCCTTTTTCTATCCCTTTAAGATGCTGGCCCGAACCTAAAAAGACTTTTTTCTGACATTTGGAGTTTTCTTAGTCTTTCTCGAAAGAACCCCTCACCAGCACATGGGTGCCTGATACCCAGGTGGAGGACTTCCATGTTCAAAAACCAAATAGCATGACTTTTCTTCTTCCGATCCCCCACCCACCCCCGGCAGCTGCTGAGATTTACTGTGCTTGTTTGTTGGTAGCACAACACCAAGATCCTTTAAGCCCGCGCATCTCCAGAGAAACCGGGAAAGTTAAGCACACAGCATTGCCTTTCCAATGGGCAAGATGAAAAACCTAATCTCCCATCCAGAAAGTGGAGCTTTCGAAATGATTGACAGCCCAGTGATCTGTGTTATCTGTTGAACCAGGCAGCATCAAGCTCCTGGTTGTGATCAGGGGTGGAGGTGACCCTTACAGCCAGAGCCTCGCCCAAGCTCCCACAGCCAGGACTGGACGGACATGGCTAACAGCCCAAATGACCTCTCTACTATCTGTATGACTGAGTCCAGGTCAGACTCTTTGACTCTTAAGCTAGTAAATATAGTGATCTCTAAAAACTCATCTTCTTGGAAGAAATGGCATGTACCCTGAGTTGAATTTCATCCTACTTTTGCTTCCTTGTGCAATGGGGATTGTATTACAACAGGAAACTTTTACCAGATTGCACTGGGCTTAAATACACTGGGAATAAGCTGCCTGTTTTAGACTTCCGGAAATCTGATCCAGGTGGGCAGAGTTACTCTGATCTCATCTGGGAGTTCACTTCCCTGTATGGCACCTATAGGGACACCCTCTTTCGTCCAGGAGGGTTCTCTTCTAAATTCTAATAAACCTATTCTAAATTTCTCTTTAAGTTCATTCCAATTTCTTTTGTTAATAAAACTAAGAACCCCAAGAGGAGAACCCGGTTTCTTCTGTGTCACCGCAAACTGAGGAATAGTGAGAAGGGCGTCTTCAAAGGGACAGATTGATACTGTAGAAATGTCACTTCGACTGCTTGCTGAATAAGAGCCAATAGCCTGCTGTGCCTTGTCCGACGTAGCCATCCTCTGATTTTTGAGGTCCTCTCTATCGCCACGCCTTGCCTCAGAGCCCACGCCCTAGCACCAAGCAAGCATTGAGACTGCAGAGAATACCAAGCCTGTGACTCAGAGCACTCAAAAGAGCCACTGAGTGGACTCCGCTGAGTCACTACATGTCACTGCACCCAGCACATCCTTCTGCAGGCTCCACAAGATGGGCTTCAAGCTTGTGTGATAGTTGCTATCAAACATGGCCATTCAAGCGCTCAAGTTGATGACGCCATAAGCAGGACCATACCCTCAACGTGGACCCCACTTGTAGGCCCTCCTCCAACTAGCTATAGGAGTTGAGATTGCTTAATCACAAAGTGCAATCCCTCAGGTCATGCGCCTTCTCCAGCCCTCTCCTCCTGTGGGCCTGCTCATCCATCCTCCCTGCTGAAAGTGCTCCTCTCTTCGCCCCACCGCCTCCTGTGGCTGCCCTGACCTTCTAAACTCCCACACAGGGATCAACAAGTTCTTCCTCCCTCTCGAAACCTTCCTCCTACCACTTCCCCTTAATAGAAACTCATTCATCCCCTGCAGGCCGAAAGCCTCTTGAGTCGTCTCAAGCACAGGCTACTGTTTGTACTCTCAAGATCCATTTACCAAAGTTGGGAGGCAGAAGAAGTACCTCTCCTGACTCCCCAAGGTCAGTCGCTGACCACAGTTCTCCGTCCTCTGCCATCCCCGGTTCATAAAACTCAGCTTTAAATAGAAAAGGCATAGAAGTGTTCAACCTAAAACTCAAATCAAACATGCGTCTGGAAGTATGCAGTTCTGTGTGTGCGTGCGTGTGTGCGTGTGCACAAGCACACGTTCGTCATAGGTATCTGTAATACACACACAGCCGACAAAATTTGGAAACATATAGGTTTTTGCTCACATACGCTATTCACAGTACCATTTACAAACTCTTCTGGTTACTCAAACAGCAAAGTCCATAATGCAGCTTGCTGAATTACTGCAAAATGAATTCAAACTTAGCATATTCAATGGGCTCGGTAAGGACCCGAGTGGATGAAGGCATCTAACTAGTCCTGCGGCTTCTTATGTTTCCCTTTATTCAGCTAGAAATCCGTGGGTTCGTTATCCTTGCTGAGCTCTGACCACAGCTGGGTCCCTTTGCTGGCTGATGAGGATACCCCTGTAAGTCTGTGCCACAGACTGTCACTAAGGTTAGGAGACTGCAGCTACTGGCTGTAAGTCTGTGGCACATACTCTGGCCTTCCTTTCCCCTCGCCATTCTGCCTGTAGGGCAACCTGGTGGAGAGCATCCCTGCTTCTCTAAGCAATAGCATAACGTTAATGGGTGGAGTACACTTGGGACCACCCTGTGGGAATTCCGTCCTCCGGCTTTAAGCAATATGAGTGTACCACACGCCACCTCCCTCAGCCCTCTTGCTTCTTATTCTACCTCCTGGCAGAATGTCACAGCCATTTCCACTGTGACGTAGGTGTTATTGGTCTCTACTTTCTCTGAACTTCTTAAAGAATACCTGGAGGCTCCTTTGCCCACACCTAGGGATAAGGATTGCCAGATTTAGCAAATAAAATGGTATGGTCCAACTGATAGCATTCTTACGTAAATACCAACGTGACTCTGTCTCATACCAAGGAGATATTTGCACACCCACGTACAGGGCTGCATTGTTTACAGCAGCAAGGAACTGGAACACAGGTGTCTGTCGGGAGATAAATAGATCATGAAAATGTGTTACGTACACGCAATAGAATTCTGTTCCGCTAAGAAAAAACAAAATTTTCTAAGAAAATCGGTGAATTTTTTAAGCAAGGTGACTCAAAAAGCCAAATATTGCATGTTTTCTCTCATGTGGATTCTAGTTTTTAATATTCATATGTAAATATGGGAGCTCCTATAAGCACAGACCACAAAATTAGAAAGACCACAAGGGGAAGAAAAGAGGTGTTGAGGAGAGGGGGAAAGGGCAACAGAACCATGTGGCTCAAACTTTGAAAGGCTGGAAGACAGTGAGGAAGGAGAAGAAGACATTTGGAGAAGCCAGCGTTTGGAGAAGCCACAATGAAACCTAAATCTATGTGTGTTAATTAAACACACACACACACACACACACACACACACACACACGGCCACACATGCACATGAATGCACGCACACACACTCACACACATGCATATACATGCACACACACGCGCGATTGCACTCACACACATTTACACACATGCATACATGAGCACACTTATTTACACTCACACATGCACATGTATATGAGTTTGCACACATACACACTTACAAATGCACAGGCGCACACATACATATTCAGCTAAACGAGTTCCAGATGAGATGAGCAGCTGCTTTTGGCTTAATTATTCTGCACATAAGATGCATTGTTTCTATATCTCTCAGCCTCGCGTGGAGTCCTCACCAGGAAATTAACTTCTCTAATCCCAGGAAGCATTTCCAACTCACTTTATTCTTATTTATTCATCTTATTTTCTTCTTTGGCATCAAATAACCTCAGAATACCACACCAGGGAATCCCTCGCCTCCTGTTTGAGCTTGCTAGGTAACGATGGTAGCTCCTTCCGCGTGTATCTCTTTCTTCCATTATGAGCGCCAGACAAAATTCCAGGCAAACTGTGCTGGTATTTAAGTCTCATTTTGGGCTTTGGGGAAGCCAGGAAAGGTGATAGAAGCATCTATTGCTCGGCAGAGAAACTCCTCCAGCGTCAAAGACGTGAAGAAACCCACATCTTCCTTCTCGAGTTCTGAGGAATCGCGTGGCTCCCCAGAGCCAGCACCCTCCAGAATCTGCATTTTAAGCTCCGTCTCCTGTTTGGATGCCAGGCTTTCCCAGCCAGGGTCCCAACTAGTGGTAGGCTGCCAAGTGTTTAAAAAACAGCTCTCTGAGAAGGGATGCCAAGAAAACCCTTGACTCATTCTATTTGTTGATTCCCAACGTGCAAATAGTGATTGATCATGATTGCTTTCAGGGTGCCAAGATGGTGCCATTAAATGTGAGCCTGGAGAAATCTGGATGATTAATTGGTTCTTGGGAATCGGGAGAAAGAATGCTCAGGACACAGCCCGTCAAGCCCTTCATCCAGCAGGTGCGGGCTGAGTATGCGAATGTCTGGTGTTACTCTAAATAGCAGGGCCCATATCCATCACACAGCTGTTTCCACTCCTCTGTTGCGGGAGATAATGGCTCTTCGGAAAACCACGAAAGAGGACTTCTGCCTCACATACTTACCTTCCTAATGGTGCTCATTCTCTCGCGATCCCTCCAAGGGCGGCAAAAATGGCTTAGCTGAAACCAATGGACTCTGCCATCTTTCTAGCCGTCGCTCCCCTTTTGGGTGTTAAAGGCCCAAATAATTTCACCTGCAAAGGCCATCGCCGTCTCTGACTCCTCCCCTCCCCCAGGTTTTATCAGTAAAGCAGTTACCGGTTTCGGACTAGGACCCGGTTTGGCCTTGGATTGAGTGAAGTCGGGAAGCTGAAGGAGGCTGAGAATGGAGAACACAGAAGGCCCGAGGCCACACTTCTGGGAGCATGTACTCAAGGAGGCCAGGAGGGAGGGTCAAGATGCTGACATAAACCAACGACTCAAAGGAGAAGAGCCAGAGAATGAAGGGCCAGAGAAGTCAAGAGCATCGCACCGAAATCCTATTATTTCAGTGCTCTTTTATATAGCTTGGAGAACTTGAAACTGAGAACATCCAATTTTGCATGTTTAGCGGGCTAATATTAACAACATAGCCATTTTTAAATGGGAAATTTTTTGCACTTAAGCCAGGCCGTGACATGTCCCATAAAAAAAAAAAAAAGGACTAACATGGTTCCAAAATTGAGACAAAAAGGCCAGTAATTATAGAACAGCCAAATAGGCCCTTAGGCAAATAGAAGCCCTCCTCAGAATGAGGACTCTGGAGTGGGGCCATTCATTGCTAGTCATTCTTGAAGTAGGGGTGATTTTAGAACATCCTGTCCTCAGTAGGCAACCTGGGTTTCCACCCACACCCCAAATTACAGGGCTCCATGATAGCCACCCTTAAAATATTGGCTTTTCTCCAGGACTGTTCTTAAATAAACAGGTTTTGAACCTTTTTTTTTCTTTAAAATTGAGACTTTGAACCAGGAGATGGTTCAGTCGGGCACTGTGTATACTTGAGGATCTGAAATTAGATTTTAGTGCCCCTGTGAAGAGTCAGGAGAGTCGGCTCACATCTGTAACCCTAGCACTGGAAGAACAGAGATGGGGTAGATCCCAGGAGTTTGCTGGCCAGCTAGGCAAGACAATTTGTGACCTGGAATCAAGGAGAGCTACTGCCTCAAAAAAAAAAAATTGGATAGCTCAATATGTAAGAGCTAGCCAATAAGAAGCTGGAACTAGCCGGGCCAAGCAGTGTTTAACAGAATACAGTTTGTGTGTTGTTATTTCGGGCATAAGCTAGCAGGCGGCAGGGGTGCTGGGGACGCAGCCCCGCCGCTCCTATTTCAACACTAAATACCAAGCAGAAGTCAATGAGATGAAGACTAAAAGAGCAATTCAAAGGACCAATTAAAAATAAAAAAGACAGTTCTTTGAAAAAATAAAATTGATAAACCCTTAGACAAACTAACCTGAGGAGAAGAGAGAAGACCAAAAATGATGAAGTTCGAGATGAAGAGAGGACATTATTATACATGGCAGCGAAACAGAAAGGATCATTCTGGCACATCTGAGAACCTACAATAAAAAAAAAAAGACTAGAAAATCTGAGAAGAATGGATAAATTCCTACACACATGCTGCATAGACGGAGTGGTAATGCCTGTATTCCTTACTCTGTGTGACGACACCATGCTGAAACAGAAGGGGACAGAAGCTTTTGAGCCTCACTGTGAAGAAACTTTTCTCCTCGGGTAAGAGATTCTGGGGTTCAAAACCCGGACCTTGTTGTGTATGCTGAGCAAACACCTAGCCAGGAAAGCATATTCCAGTTTAAGATTTCTTTCTAATCACCTATGCCTATGAGATGTTTTCTCTCTGTACCCAGAATCAAAATCTCACTTATTTTCTTAAAATCCTTTGATGTTACAGAACGACAGCAACCTTCTAAAGATGTTTTATGAACAGCAAAATAACAAGGAAATAGGCACTTCTTAGAGTTAATCCATAACCAGATAGGTGGAGGGACAGGCTTAGCATTGGGAAGCCTGGGTTCAAGCAGGGAGCCTGCGAAAGGCTGCTTCCACGTCAGCTTTCAACAGGAATCTCCCTCACCCTGTGTGGCTTGGCATCTGGAAGCGGTTCATCCACACAGACGCACTGGATCGAAAGTCAGACCTGGTATTGGGTAAGGGGACACATTTCAGAGGAGGCCTCTGGATTCAAGAGTTTTCTAAAACCCAGAAATGTCTTGGATTTCTGAGGTGATTACAAATCAAGAAGAAACGAGGTCAAATCAGATTACCTGAAAAATGTCTTGTGCAAAATGCTGAGGGTTGCAGAATTCTCTCCCTGACCGCACCATCAGTGCTTCCTCTGCAGAAGCCAGGGACCTCTGGGGCCCCAGCACTGCCTGTCACCTCCCAGGGTACCAAGGCTGCATGCTGCAGGGGTCTATGTACACCCAGTCAACCCTGCTATGCAGCCTTTTCAGGAAAAGCTAGTAGGAGGTGGGGTCGGAAAACTTTCTCCGGGTTTAGAATTCGAAGGGTTAATCACCACTGCTTGGCACACAGCTGTCCAGCCCTATGGCACTTGTCCTTAGTAGTCTTTGGTAGGATGGACATCCAACCCATTTTATAGTCACTTGCTGTGTGGGAAGGACCAGGATTCGATGAGAGCTGAACACCAGCTCCCTTAAGATCCCCTGTGTCTGCTCCTTGGCAGATGCCCAAACCTATTTGACCAAAGGAGCAGTTCCGCCCCTGCCCGTTTTCTGGTTCTTAGATGGTTTATTAGCTCCCTTACAGATTGTGTGCTATCTCAGTGATTTCCTCTCTGGATCGTATCTGTTTTTGGCTTTGAAGAGAAAATGATATACTTGTTCTGTTTAAAAGATGTAAGTCAAATAGTGTTTGGCTGGCTGAGCTCCTGCAAACTCGTGTCCTGACACAAAGGCTTGCGTCCGAGTCCTTACTGCAAGGTAGATAGCACTGGGAGGAAGGAACGCAGAACGGAGGAGGAGGAGCAGAGCTGATATAAGCAGGTGCTGTCCCGTCAGCTACGGTGACAGGTGATGGGTGCAGCCTGGGTCTTCAAAAGAGCAGCAATGATAATTCTCAGAGGAGTCTTCAGCAAAAACAGGAAGTTGGTTCCGCACATCTCCCATGTGCTGGACAGGGCAAATACAAAATGGGCTTCTGCAGGCAGCCTGCGTGCGAGCCTCCAGGGAGCGAGAAGAGGCAACACAGGTTTGCAGTGGTGTACACAGGTAGGAGATGGCACCTCTGAGGAGCAAGGGAAGCCCTCTGAGAGGTGACCTTAGAGGACTGTGACATGATGGGCAAGCTGCGCCCACATTCAGGTACCCCCCCCCCCGTTGGGTGTGTTGACCCAAGATCTAACATTTGCCCACGCACCAGTGAATCACAACTACTTCTTGTGTTATTACCACATTATTGATCAACTCAGTCTATGGGAGATATGGAAACATCCCTAAAACCAACAATAACGGGGGCAGGCCAACTTTCAACCTGGGGAGACAAAATAGTTTGCTGTGATCAATGCCCAGGTGAATAATAACCTTAGCAATTTTGTTTTAATTAATATTTCACTTGGAAACTATGCCCAAGAGGAAGGCTGTACATGAATGTTCTCAAAAAAACAAAACAAAAAAAAAAAAAAACAGAGTATTCATTTATTTGCCCAATTATGTCTCACTCGGAAGCTAAAATGCATAAGAATCCAATAAACATCTCAGCACAGAGGGGGACTAATTGAATAATTAATATCTTTCTCCACAGCGTGAATAATTAAGAAATCTAAAGGAAACTTTTAACAAAAGATTCGGAGACCAACACCAACTGTGCTTTAAGAGCTGTGTTGGATGCACCAGGTTGTAGGATATTCAGCTCCTAAGGAGTATTCCTTTCGATCTTGTTTTGTCCCTGAACAGCAATATCCAGACTCTCAACATTGTCGGGAAAGGACACCTATTACTACCTGTCTCTTGTCCAAGTAGACAAGGGGTGTGATTCAAAAAGCCAATCAATGAGTTTGCTATCAGTGTGGCATTTGGCAGGAAGGGAGAGTTGGAACTCTCAGCTTAGATTTAGAGATGATCACACTGCTTTTAAATGCAAATAGAACATTTATGTGCAAAGCACTCTGGGATCCATTTGAAATGAGCGTGGCTCCCTGTACCATTCCGTTTTCATAGCTTATCATCTAAGATTAGAGACTAGTCCTTACATTATAACCGTGGGGTCCCAGCACAGCGCACTCAGCTGCACTGCAGCTCCTCAGAGCTCCTACCCCTCAGCTCTGGGCGTTTTCACTTAGGAAACCCAGCCACCCTCTCAGAAAGCACTACTCTCTATCATGGCCTCCTTTGTAGATGACGTGTTTCTTGTGGCCTGAATTTGTGGTAAGTGACTTGGCTGAAACCCAGATGAGAGCCATGGTGAAGGCGTAAGTCACAAACAATCCCACACCAGTTTGGAATTATGATTGATAGGATGGTTATTTATTTAAGGGGGAAAAACTTACAGATCACCGGTCCAGACAACAGCCCTCTGCGCAATCAGGAAGGGAGCGCCTAGTCACCTGAAGTGGAGCCAGAAGCGAGAGAGAGCGAGAGAGCGAGAGAGCGAGAGAGCGAGAGAGCGAGAGAGCGAGAGAGCGAGAGAGCGAGAGAGCGAGAGAGCGAGAGAGCGAGAGCGAGAG
>NW_026068044.1:2559779-2579110 GCF_014885135.2 Alexandromys fortis
CTCTCTCTCTCTCTCTCTCTCTCTCTCTCTCTCCCTCCCTCCCTCCCTATCTATCTATCTATCTATCTATCTATCTATCTATCTATCTATCTTATATCTGTATTTCTCTCTCTCTTCTCCTTCTGTGTCCTTCTTTGGACACCTCCTAACTGCCGAGCCATCTCTCAAATACTGCAAATACCAACAAAGAAACAGCCAAGAAATGATGACAGAGTTGCCACCCTTCTGTAAGCCTGTCCTGCCCAGTGTCCTGGAGATGCAGAATCCCTACTCCAGTGCCCCCCACCCCAATGTGGAAAACAAATGTCAGTTTGTTGGTGTGAATAGAGGAGAGATGAGTTGACTGTTGACTCTGCCTATGAACTTTATGGCCGCTTCTGTTATGGTGAGACTTCAAAGATGGGGGGAATGAAATGGCCCCCTACCCCACCCAGTTTGACTTTTACAGAGAACAAGCTCCTTCTATCTCCAACTGCCTCTAATATGTTATAAAACAGCTGGAGTAGTGGTGGCCAGTCCCTGAGATTCTCGTTGACTGACTTGGGTCATGTAGTCCCCTCAAGGAAAAGATTCTCCTCGGGTCTAAGGGAACCACATGTTCAGAGAGGAGGGCTGACGTGACTGCTGTGAGGCAGAGCATCAAACAAACAGATGATACGACATTGCAAGATTTGGAGGACCAATTCAATAATCACTAGCATTTTCGATGAGTACCCACTATGTGCCATGTATGTGTAACTCAGAACAGAAACAGCTTCCCGATCTTCAAACGGTTAGGTCATTGCCAACTTGACTGAAGAAGTTTCGTCAATTCAGAAAAGATAAGACGGCAAAGAAAGAAGCTTTAAAGCCATGAAATGCTTTGTGTTAAATAACCAAATGACTGTCCCTGCTGATGAGAAGCCATGCTGGCCAATAACCACGCAGAAACACTCCTAGACAAATGCCCCAGATTCTGGGATTATAAGACTGCCCATGCTTATCCTTCCTTTGTCTACTCTCAGGACTGGGGTGATAGCCTCCTATTCTGAAGCCAATTTGCCCAAATCCAAGGCACAGACTTGCTACTGTCAGGTCATCTCTGGGTACCGCCCCTCTGTTTTCCATGTGCCCATCTTTAAATGGAGGGTCATTCCTAATCTCTACTCCACAGAAATTAAGTCTCAACTGAATCCAATAAATGTTCAGTATTGCTAGTATAATGGCCATCCCGGGAAGCTGATTTGTGAAGACCAGAGAGAATTAATTAAGGTGTTAGACGGAAGATGATAGCAGAAGCCACAAGCTCTAGACAACCTATATCTTCTCTGTTTTTGTCATTGTTTATTCTTGAGATTGTAATTTAATCACAGCACTTCCCCCTTTCCCTTCCTCCCTCCAAACCTTCCCCAAAGTCCTCTCCACTCTCCTTCATAATCATGGCCTCTTTTTGCACTAATTGCTATAGCATTTACATACATATTTGTATATGCATATATAGGCCTAAATACAGCCATACAGTCCATATAGTGTTACTTTTTTATATATATTTATTTATTATGTATACAATATTCCTTCTGTGTGTATGCCTGCAAGCCAGAAGAGGGCACCAGACCTCATTACAGATGGTTGTGAGCCACCATGTGATTGCTGGGAATTGAACTCAGGACCTTTGGAAGAACAGGCAATGCTCTTAACCTCTGAGCTATCTCTCCAGCCCCTAGTGTTACTTGTATATATGTTTTTCAGGGTCATCAGTTTGACCCTGAACAATGAAGTGGTATTTTCTTCCCAAGGGAAGGCTCCCTCTCCTGTCTCCAGCTCTACTCAGTTGCTTGTAGTTTTTGTGTGTGTGTGTGTGTGTGTAAAACCTCAGGGGCTATTCCCAGGCAGTTTGGCATGTTCATTGGTGCAACCCTTGTCCAGCTGATATTTGGTGGTCTTGTTAGTGAGGCTTTATGGGTGCAGTTTCTGGCACTCCTAGGAGACAGCCTCACAGCAAATTCCCTGATCTCTGGCTCTTATGACCTTTCTGCTCCCTATTCTTCGATGGGGGAGTATTTTGTTTTGGTTCCCTGGTTCTTAAAACACCTTCTAACCTATTTTGTTCCTATATCTCTACATGGTGGTTTGAAAGAAAAAACGACCCCCAAAGGGAGTGTCACTATTAGGAGGTGTGGCCTTGTTGGAGAAAGTACGTCACTGTGGGGGCGGGCTTTGAGGACTCTCAGTCAGGTGACTTCCTGTTTCCTGCCAGCTGTAGCATTCTCAGCTCCAGCACCACGTCTGCCCGCATGCAGCCATGCTTCTCATCATGAGGATAATGGACTGAACCTCTGAAACTGTAAGCAAGTCATTTCCCAGTTAAATGTTTTCCTTTATAAGAGTTGTCATGGTCAAGGTGTCTCTTCGCAGGAATCATAACCCTAACTAAGACACACTAGTTCGGGATCTATAAAAATGCAGACGGCATCTCCTCTCTGTCATACTCAGGTTCACTCTCAATCTCCCAAGAAACAAGAGATAAGAAAACATTACTTATATAAGCCATTCCTTATACTTATTAGATTTAATTTTCTACCAGAGGAGCAATTTAAATATAAGAAAAGTTTCTTTCCTGTGTAAAAAAACAATCTCCACGTAAGCATCCCGATGCCTTGAGAGGTAGGAATCTGGACACAGAGCACCTGGAGGCCCCGTCGCTGTGTCCAGGGAGAGGCCCCGATCTGCAGTGGAAGACCTCACAACACTCTGGTATGAGCATCCTATTCAGCAGTGCAGGCCTGGACAATGCTGGGCTTAGAGAGCAGCATGCCAGAACATGTGCCCCCTACACTGGGTGTGAGAACACAAGAGTTGTGGCCTTAGGGCACATCACAGCAAGTGCGGCTTCCACTCCCATAGGGACCGCTTCCGGAAGGGTGCAAGAGCTACAGTCTGAGGTATGTCGTAACACCCTCACCTTGACCCCGGTGGAGCTTGACATCGAGTATGCAAACAGAGTCCAAGAATCTCTAAAATCCCCGTTGGACCGAAAATCTAAAAGAAGTAGTTGCTTCAGAGGTGTGTGCTTAGAACAGGAATCCATGAAGGGCAACCCTCACAGTAAGTAAGCATGCTGGTTGTGATATTCAGACAATATCTGGAAAGAACTACTGATTTAATGTTTTAGAGAATTTGCAAAGACATATTTATTTGACGTTTTGTTCTGTGATGTTTAAACTAATTTTTAATAAAGGGTAACTTCGTGACCTTAATATAATGAAACACAAGTCTTTATAATGAGCTTCCTATCAAACTTTAATTGGACAGTCTGAGGGACGGGGACAATTTCATGCTTGATCACGCTCTTCTCCAGGTACACAAATGAGTGGATATTCAGCTTATTTCACGGAGGGACCTGCGACAATCCATTAATACTGTTGCCTATGACGGGCCTCAGTCTCCTTCATGGTGAGATGTTTTCATCTTGTGACTAACTCGGTATTTGAATGACTATTCTAGCTGCAGTGACCAACCAACTTAAGGGAGGGAGGAAGGAAGCATATATTTTGGCTAACTATTCAAAGGTAGATGATCCATGGAGGCCAGGATGGCACAGGTGAGGGCTTGGGGGCAAGAGGCCACATTATCCCTCTCCTCCCACACCAGAAAGCAAAGAGAAATGAACAAAGCTTCGCCCCTCTGCGACCCCAGCTGTGGCAAGATTCACCCACAATGATAATGGGTCTCCCCACCTCAACCTCAAGTAACCTGATCCAGGAAATCCCTCAGGATGCTCCCGGAGGTGTATTTCCACAGCGACTCTAACTCCAGCCAAGTTGAGAGCAAAGATTAACCATCACTCTTAGGATCACCTTCCTTTTCCATGGGGTCACAAGATCTCATTTGTTAGGCTAATGTGCAGCTGAGGGTCATGGGATGGTAACTGTCTGAAAACTGCTCTTTGTGAAGATGTGATCAGGTTAGAAGATGATCCTGACCCAAGAAAGCCTCGGTTTCCCTCCGTCTAGCAAGTACACCATCTAACCCTGTGTTACTGTTACCGTCCATTGTGCAAGAACCCTTAAATCTATACATTTGCTTGCAATATAGCAGAAACAATGGTACTGCCTTGTGAGGTCACTGTGACAGTCATTTGGTTCTGTTGGTATTCCTAGAGGAGCAGAACACCAATATTCCTGCCAGAAACAACTATATACATGCAGTGTGCCATCTGGAAAGACCTTTTCAATTGTTTCAAGGGGCTGGCAAGACTGGAAGAATCTTGAATCAAAGACCAAATGAAAATGGGAATCCAGAGAAGCGATGTGAGTTTCTGTTTCAAGAACATATATCCTTCCTAATGTGTGTGATGCGCTATGACAAGCAGGCGTGTGTGTGTGTGTGTGTGTGTGTGTGTGTGTGTGTGTGTGTGGGTGTAGATGTGACCCTAAGTACAGAAGTTGAAGTCTAGGACTTACCCTATAAAATAAATGGATGGAGCTGAGGAAAAGCACCCTACCTAAATCTGACACCTTGAAATGCTAATAAGTAAAAACCGGCCAGAAAGAAACTTGTGTACAACCCAATGAAAGAAATTTTTCTACCTCTAACCTAATTGCACTCAGTGTTTTATAGCTTCAAACAATATTCCACTAGTTTTCACCCTGAATTCATAGCACTGGGCATGTTCAACAAACCTCAAATCGGAACTTAAATTCCAGTGAAGCAAATTCCAATGTTCCACACCTGAGAAGGAAACCAGTCAACAAGCCAATACAATATAAACCTCCCGAGGAGGCCACAGCTACACCGTCTTCAAAAGACTTTACAGACAAAGTCTGAACGCCCTTTAACAAGTAATCGCCATATGAATATAGATACGTACGCATACCAGTGCACACACCAAGGGCACCCAAGGCCACAAAAGTCACGGATGCAATTGAATCCAGAGAGACGTCTCATAAAATGGACAGACACAGACTGCTATGTTTGCTCTATGTGACAACAAAAGGAAAATATTTTAAAAATGGAGAAGGTGAGTTAGTGTCTATAAACCATGAAACTGAGAGTTGAATCCCACTCTAGTGTCCCTTCATTCATCCCAGACCCCTTCCCGGGTCTCTCATTCAGAGTTCCACTCTTTGAGAGTGAGAAACTTGATTCTCATAATAATACATATTACGGTGATTTATTCTTTTCAACCCTGGCGTACATATAAAATGGTTTCAGAATCACTAAGCAACAGCTCCGTGGAAAATATACTGTCTACAATATAAGACTTGGGCAAAAAGCTCTAGTCTCCCAGAATACTGTCAAGTGACTTGTCCAGTTCTCGGAATGTTGCATTTGTTCACCTCCTTGAGTACGGCAGTGCTATCCACTCTTACTGCTGTGAGGGTCCATTTTCTGTTTGTATTCTATTTAAGCTCCTCCGTGAGCCCCAAGGTTAGTTTTAGCTTTTCATTTCTGAGCTATGTTAACGTTACCACAGACGTCTTTTCTTCAAAATCCCTGAGTGGGTAGGGGCACTGGAGGAGGACCCGGGAGGAGTTGGCGGAGGGGAAACCATAATCAGAAAATGTCACATAAAAAAAATCTATTTTCAATAAAAGTAAGAATAAAAATAAAATCACAAATGAGATAAAGTTGTCTGCAATCATCTTTTTTTTTTCCAAGATGGTATTTCAAGATACCAGCCAATATGGGAAAGCTATAAAATTTACAAGGATTGCAAAAGAAAAACTTGCCTGTTGTCTAAGAACTGTAACATTTCTACCTAAAGAACATAAAAGACCTACAGAAGTGTTTCTAGAGGCAACAGACTTCCTGGCCAAAACCAATACAAAGAATAGTATATATACATATATGTGTGTGTGTGTGTATACATACACACACATATATACATACACACATATATATACACACATATATATACACACACACACATATATATACATACACACATTCTTTAGTGGTAGATTAAAAAACAGCATTCGAAACCATTAAAATGCTAGTGATATGGAATTATATCTCAGGAAAGATGTGAACGAACTGTGCAAAATCTAAATGAGAGATGATAATAAGCAGGACCGGTCAATCGTAGCTTCAGGATAGTTTATACATTTGATGCATTCCGACCAAAGCCACGGCAAATTTCTGGTTTTCATTTTTGTCATTTCTTTTATGGAAACTGGTAAAATGATTCTAAGGCAGAGAACAAATAACACACTCCTAAGAGAAAGAAAAATAGGAAACAGGATTTACCCACGAGGTACTAGGGCTTAAATTTAAAAATATGAAAACAGGCAAGTGTTTTCACTGCAGATATTACCAGGTGGAATAAAATTCCCAGCCCAGAACACAACCAGAAACACGTGAGCTGGTGAGTTAGGGCAGAGATGGCTTTGCCGGCCAGTGGGAAAATAATGGCTCCCACAATGTGTGGAGCGGTGTCAAGTGATTATCCATACGGAAACAGTGCAAATTGAATCTTATTTCCATCAGACGAAAAGAAGGACTCTGAATAGATTAAATCTTAAACCTGAAAGGCAAAGCTGTAAACCGGTAGGAGACAAAAGAGCAATCATTTAAGGCCACTAGGGAGGATGAGTTCTTAGAGCAGAATGTATCAAAGTCATAAAAGACTGATGCAGGGCATTAAAATAAAAACTGTTTTTCATAAGTTATCAAGAGAAAATAAATTAAAAAAACTGAAGTAGAAAATATATCTGCTACCTGCATAGCCAACGAAGGGCCATTTGATGGTTATATAAAAGATCTACAATCTAAATCCTCCTGCCTCCACCTCTCAAAAACCTGTGATCACAGGCTTGTGCCAGCATGCCAAGCACAGACAGAGAGAAAAAATCTGCAATCTGATCATGTGCAAGTGTTGGTCAGGGTACGGCGGAACCAGAATCCTCCCATCCTGTCAATAGAGGACCATATACAGTCTATATGGGAAACTACCTGGCGATGTCTCTTAAGTTGAGCGCCTGCATGTCCATTAGCCAGCCCGACTCTAGGTCCCAAGGTCAATGTCTATGCCTTTGTCAAGGGCTATGGACAAGGAGAGAAACGGCAGAAGTTAGAAACAATCGAACCACGGACAGTAATGGAGTCTATACCATGATCACACGATCACTCAATGGGTCTTCCTGGAACAGTGGAAATGAACAGCGACAGCTACACCAGCAGAATCCTCATTTACCCAGATTTGAACTTCTTTACAGAGAGCAAAAGTATCAAAAGCTGTGCAGCATCCTTAAGGGATGCGACACACACGGAATACCTATGAAGAACAGCAACCACTCATGAGGAGGGAGGGAAAGGGCGAAGGAACTGAAAGGAACTGTAAGACTTTCCTAGGTGCGTGCTGTCCTGCAGCGCTTTAGGTCTGAAATACACCAGACTGATTTATTTCTCCTTGGTATTTTAGTGAAACGTGAAGGCATTTAAAAAGCCAGTTTCAGAGGACCACACACAGCTTAAGGAGACCCCCGTCAGTTTACACCACCGTGTGCAGGTACCAGCCTGCATCGGTGAGGAGGAGACCCTGTAGGTTTATACCTTCGTGCTCGGGTACCAGCCTGCATCGGTGAGGAGGAAACCCTGTAGGTTTACATCGTGTGCAGGTAACAGCTTACATCGGTGAGGAGGAGACCCTGTACATTTATGCCTTCGTGCTAGGGTACCAGCCTGCATCAGTGAGGATGAGGTTGCACAGCTAAAGGTTTAGAAGGTCTCGTAGTCACTGAGAAGGTCTTTAGGGAGAGAGGGTAGCATAATGACAGTGTCTTTGTTTTGTGTTGCTATAGCAAACTATAGCCCACACTGGATGATTTACTGGTGTAAAGGAGTCGTTTCTCACGTTCTGGATGTTTGGACAAACCCCAGGGCACGACATCTACGGAGAACTCTCGGTTCTCTTGTCCCATGGAAGGAGACAGGGGCATGGGAGAGTTTCTGAGTCCTCACTAGAAACCTCAGACTCCTTTAGAATTGGCGTTAATTCATTCACGAGAATGGAGCCCTCCCAGCCTAAACGTTTCTCAGAGGTGCTACTGCTGGATGCTGCTCCACTGATGGATGTGTTCTTAACATGTTTGGGGATGTCCCATTCAAACCATAGCAGTAGAAGTCAAGAAAAAGTTGGATATGGTTTTATTTTTGAATATTCTGCCGTGGCAATCTATTTGTACATAGGCTGTATAGCTCGGTTTTTATGAACTTGAAAATATGTTTGGAGATAAATTTTTGTTTGGGGAGACTTACTATGCAGTCAACTGGCCTAGATCTCTGTGTAGATCAGGGATCAGCTTGACCTTGAAGTCACAGAGATCTGTCTGCCTCCGCCTCCTGAGGACTGAGATTAAAGGTGCACACCTCTGTGACTACCCCAATCTATAGAGAGATTGGAGGAAGTAAACAGGAAGGAAAAGAGAGGGAGTAGGGAAAGGGGAGGAGACAGAGAAGAAAGGAAAGAAGGAGGGGAGGGGAAGAAAGGGAGGAGTGGGGGGAAGAGGAAGAAAGGAAAGGAAGGAAAGAGGAAGGAAAGGAGGGAAGGAGGGAGGGAGGGAGGGAGGGAGGGAGGGAGGGAGGGACAAGCCAAGTGTCTGAGTATCTTCAAGGTGGGTTGGTGGAGGCTGCGAGGGGGAGGGGTGTCTGCTGAGGGGAGGCCACACTGCCAGTCAGTATTTGTAAAAGCAGACTTCCCACCAGTGAGTTCTCTCAGGCTCACCTACTGGGAGGAAGTTCCAGGCTGTTCCCTGCAGGGCTGACCTTCTCTGCTTCCAGGGCTTGTAGGACCCAGTGACTCACAGGCTCCTGGTCCCAGCAAAGGAAAGAAACTGCCCTAGAGAGGCCTAAGTTTTTTTTTTTTTTTCAGGGAGTTTCTTCAAAAATATGCTAATCAACTGCCCTGGTTAGAAGGAAGTTGGACTTCATCTCTTCTTATCAATTATTCATAGCATATTTTCTCAGAATTTATTTAAGAACACCGAGTCCTTAAGCACGGATTCTCTTTCTAAAACAGGTCTAAGGTTCTAATACTTTCCTAATGACAAGACTTCACGCCCAGCTAAACAGTAGTAGACTCTCTCTTTTCTGATTCCTCTCCACTGGCAAACGCCCCCCCCCCCACGCACACCAAGGACAGTAATCAAATTTACAAATTAAATTATGTTTAAATGTTCTGCATCTAAGTATACAATACACTAAGCCAGTGTCTCCTCCCTGTTCTCCAAGCGCCCTTTGGGTTTCAAGGCAGTTGAGGCGTTAATAAAGGAGGGAGCTAATGTGACCGATAGCTAGAACTGCTCTAAAAGAAGAGAATGCACTGACCTTTTCCGGGGCTGTTTGTAAATTCAGCATTATTTATGGCATGCGTATTTGGAACCGTGAGCGTCTCTAACCTTGAAGACCATCTATCTCGGAGCTGCGTTCCACTTGGATGACTTTAAGACCGTCAGCTGAAGGGCGGGAGACGGTCCCCTTTGTCTCGCTATTTGGGATGGTCCGTGCCCATTGGGAGGGTTTTGTGGCGATTAATGTATCTCTGCATAGCATCTGTTTGTAATTTTCATAAATCGAACATTTGGAGCCTTTGATAATCAAGGCGATGTGTAGTAGGTATTTTCACAACGGGATGGAAGGAGTAGGGAAGAGAGAGAAGGAAGGGATGGGCTAGAAAGAACAGATACGAAAAACTGGAGATTCTGGTTCATTTAAGACCCATCCAGATGTTCACAACAGTAAAGATGGTAAATGGTTTTGTGCCAGTTCACTACTGCAAAGCACCACAGACAGACATTCTAGTGTTTTCTTCGGCTCCCGACCTTGGCTTCCTTACGGGAGCCTTCATCGGCATTGCAGGCTGCACGCACTTCTTGTCCCTGACACGTTCATTCATTCATTCATTCATTCACTCAATCATTCATTCACTAAATATTTAATCGAGTACTTACGATGTGCCCCTGTGCAGGGTGCCGGGCATGTAGCTGAGGACCAGGCTCCTCACAGGGAATCGTTGCTGACTGGACTGTTTCCTTCCTCCCCATGTGTGTTTTTACATCAAGTGGAGGCCTTGTCACGTGGCACCGCCTCGGCTACAGAAACCTAAGTCCAGATCTCCACCTGGGCTTTCCAGTTCATCCATCTGTAGTCTTTTTACCTCTGAAACTGTAACTTAAGGACAGCTCCACGTGACACCAAGTCCCAAGGAGATTCACGGCTGTTTGCACAATATTTTAAGGCCACAAAGACCAAAGTGTGTAGCAATGCACAAATAAGGGATTTCCCCAATCCTAACCCTGGATTAGAAGCGGGTCTTCCTGCAGGGCTGACTTTCTGTAGCCACGGAAGGCAGAGAAAATCGTCACTCCATAGACGGAGCAGAAGGACGGCCAGCCGAAGACGACAGCATGCCTCGGTGAAAAGTGGCCAGAGAAAGAGGCAGACACCGCAGATCCCAGCGGTTCCACACAAGAGGATCCAAGGCAGCCGCCAGCACCCACAGGAGGGGTTTGGCGTCACTTCTCAGCAGCTGTGACCAAACTGCCTCAGAGAGGGTTTGCTTGGGGTCACAGCTTCCGAGGTTTTGATGCATAGTCCTCTGCTCTGTTGATTCCGGGTCCACGAGAGGTAGAGCATCGTGGTACAGGAAGCTTGTGACCGAAGCTGACTTCCCCACGGTAGGCAGGAACTGGAGACCCGCCCGTGAGCCTGTGAGTGCTTTTCACTTTTCAGTCCCAACAGTTTCTGCCACCGTTAGTCACACTGCTCAGAGGGAGGCGCCAGAACAGCCTTTGTTACTCATTGTGCCTAAGGGCCCAAGAGCCTCATTAGAGAGCCTAGATTTTCTGCCTGTAGGCAACTTCCTTTTCTGTTATCATAAAGTCCCAAACTGAGAGGACATTTCTGGCTGTTACACACCGGACCTGGTACACTTTTTAGCTCTTGGGATCAGAGCTCCAATGCCAGACCAGCAACCTCTACAGCCTATTTCCCGCTGATTGAGCTGGGTTTTGAGTGTGCTGAGGATGTTCCCAACAGAACTCTCCACTGGGGACTCTGAGTTCCAGTTATTTGTGTCTGGTGGGCGGTACTGTGTTTACGTTGCCTTTCTTGTTGGGTATGCTGATATGATGATGGGGATAGTACCCACCCGCCCATGGCTAACACTGTGTGCCAAGTCCTTGGATATGTGTGAAAATCTCACAAGCCGAGTGCTATGATTATCCCCACTTTTCAGATGAGGAAACTGAGTCACGGAGAGATTGCATACAGTGTTCTTATTCTGACATGCCTGAGAACGATGTTGGTTTTTCTTTTTCTTCTGTTTTGCTTGTTTGAGACTTAAGGTGTTCTCTAAAGTGTGTATCTAATAGCAGGCATGCAAGGGTTTGAAAAACAATATGAAACATGCTTCTAATGCCATGCATCGACTTCTTCTAATATTTACTTCTTTTAGCCCATTATAATTAATAACGGAACCTGCCTTTGCTTGCAGACACCCTGGGCATACATCTTGTGTCAGATGGCACCTGCCTTTGAAGAAAAACCTGGGGGTGATCGCTTTCCTTCCTTTCTTCTCCTCGGGGGAAGGAGGCTGCTGAGTCACACCTGTCAAAAAACGGTCTCCTTCACAGCCTGACAGCAGTTGTCAGTCCTCTCAGGATGACTGCGGCTCACAATAACCTGCTCCATATTTGATGAAGGACCAGAGCAAAGAACTTGAAGTCTCTGAACACAAAGGAACGACGAGATGGAAATGCTGATTAGCCCCGTTTGATTGGCACACGCCGATGTCACTCGCGCCCCTTAAATAGGAACAGGTATTAATTGTTAATGAAAAAGGAGGAAGAGGAAAGTTGTCTCCTTCCCTCACCCTTGAGGGTAGCCTCCAGACGGACTCTTGGAATGACCTGTGATGGGGCAGCCAGGTCAGGAATTTAAGGAGGTGACAGAAGTAGCTGTTACAAAATCATTGATCTATTTTGAGATGAACATCAACATGTTCCTCATAGGCAGGTGCACCAGAGAAAGTGTGTGTGTGTGTGTGTGTGTGTGTGTGTGTGTGTGTGTGTGTGTGTGTGTGTCTGGGGGGGTTCATCTCTGTCATTGTGATTTCTCTGCTTAATCTGATTCTTACATGGTAAGACACTTTCTCGGGCATATTCGGCCAATTTTCACCAAGTTTAGGGATTTCTTTGTGTTACGGCGACAGAGAGCTGTTTTTATAAATCTTTCCCCAAGCACCATGCCTAGGATAAAATTCAGAAACAGTCCATCAGAGGTCTCTTTATGCAGCTGGGTTAGGATTCTACAGTTCAAAATGTCCTTATTCCAAACCGGCCTGAGGGAAGTCTGGCTAAAATCAAGACTTTGGGGAGACAAGTAACTTGACACTAAGCAAATCGGAGGCTCGCTGTTTATCTTTCCTTCCGTAGCGCACCCCTGATGTGTACTTTTCCTAGGCTGTCTGGAACCGAGATGATTTCTTTTTTCTTTCCTGCAAGGGTCCACTGTGAGAACAGTGATTGGTGACCAGGGTCACCAGAGCAAGGGGCAGGCTGACAGGAGCAAGGGACAGGTGGAGTCGACCCACCAGGGCTCATTAACTCGGTGCTCTTCTTCGTGGCTGAAGGGCCTTGATTTTCACTAGGAAATTCCATAAGTTCTGAGCACAAATAAGCCAGGCTCCATTGCTAGGAAGTCAATTGCAAAGAAAATGTCTTAATTAAAAAGATAATTTAAAGTCGGGCAGTGGTGGTGGCGTAGGCCTTTAATCCCAGCACTCGGGAGGCAGAGGCAGGCGGATTTCTGTGAGTTAGAGGCCAGCCTGGTCTAGAAGAGCTAATTCCAGGACAGGCTCCAAAAAGCTAAGGAGAAATTCTTTTATTTGCATTCCCCCCACACACACATCTGACAGGTTCCTCCTCATCCTTCCCCCTGGAAACTTACCATCTAGGATGGGCTCATCCCAGAACGTGCCTAAGCAGCCTCTTCTTCCAAGCAGCACAGGCGCTCGAGGCTGACCCCATGAGATGGCCAGAAGATTGAAACCAGTCCCTGTAGATGCCCTGCACAACCGGGGAAAGGAAACCAAGTGCACACACTAGAACATGAGCAAGTTGCCCAGAAATCAACTATCGGAAGTGCAAACTAATTTGATTGCCATGGAATGTCGATTCTTGGCAGCACTGTCCTTTCCTGAATGAGACAAAAGCAAATCAAGCTTGGCTTATACCAGGTACACAAGACCCCTCTGCCCCTCCCAGCCACCCAGGAAAAAGTCTTACCACCCATCAGCAGAAACAAAGACATCCGTTCACATATATGGCTGACGTCTCCTGTATGTGTTGGCTTCTTGTGGTGGTTTGAGTGAAAACGACCCCCACAGGGGCAGAGATTATTGGAAGTGGCACTATTTGAACAGATTACAACGTGTGGACTTGTAAGAGGAAGTGTGTCACGAGGGTGGGCTTTGGGGTTTCAAAAAACGCCAACTCTAAACCCAGAGTTTCTCTCCACCCGCTGCTTTTGGACGCAGAAGTAGAACTTCCAGCTACCTCTCCAGCAAGATGTCTGCATGCAGCCACGCTCCCCACCATGAAGATAATGGCCTAATCCTTTGGAACTATAAGCAAGCCCCCAATTAAATGTTTTCTTTTTTTTTAAGGGTTGCCATGGCCATGGCGTCTCTTCCCAGCAACAGAACGCTGACTAAGAAGCTTCTCGGCTGCAGCTGTTAACAGCAGTCACATTTGCAGAGATGGTGGAGAGAAGTGACAACTGTAGGTGGCCGCCCACCCACTGCTGAGAAGCAGGGGCCCTGTTCCAGAGACACTTACCATGTTCCTCCAGATGTCTGGCAGCCGCAGGTCCCCTGGGACCCTGCACTGCTTAGTCAGCCACCCGAAGTGACGTGAAGGCGCTGGAGTCCCTTGCTGCTCTGCCCAGGTAGCGTCTGCTTTTGTTTTCTTTATGCACACAAGCCCTCCAGAATTCACCTGATGTATTCCCAAAGTCTCCTAGAGGCCGATAAAAGTGTGAAGTGGCTGAAGGCTGTGTGCTGCCTGGGGAGTTGATGACAGGCGCAGCGAGTCCCCTGACTGGGAACTGACGAGGAAGGTCAGCCAGGACACTGAGGAGGAGTTAAACGCAGGGGCTTCTGCAAAGATCGGCAGCTCACTCTCAGCTTTTAAATGAGAAGCAATAAATCAAATCTGATTTGCTGCAAGTATACAATTGTTTTGAATCATTTATTACCGTGATAAAGATATTTACGACATTGGGTTCACCACCTCGGCTCTTGGCAAAATGAAGCTGGAGTGTCAAGTACACTCACGTTACTGTGCAGAAATGTCTCTGAACTTGTTCTTCGTCCAGGATGGAATTGCCACATCTTCTGGATAAATCTCACCATCTCGTCCTCCATTCTGCACCGGAAAACAGCGTTATCACTTCCTACCCCTGGGAACTTGGCCGCTCTTGGTTTCTGCGTTGTATGGGTGGAGCCAGTACTGCCTGCCTTAGTTTCCTTAGTGCAGCGTCCTGAAGGTTCAGTCATGCCGAGTCAATGGACCTGTGAGCTGCTTCTGCCGCTTGGCTATCGTGAACAGTTCAACGGTGAAACTGGGAGCCCCGGTAGTTCTTGGTGATGCTTCAGACTCTTAATACACAATCAGAGAGATTCTCGTATCACGCGACACTTCTAGTTTGGGAGGAGGCATCACACTTAGACTGCACTCGGTCGTGCAGTAACACCGCAACCACAGAACGCGATGACTCCTGCTTCCCCGCATCACCAACACCTTCTGAAGATTGCCTTATTTTTAATTATACGCACATGGTGGGGGTGGCTCCTGAATGCGAGGAATGTAGAGCCTAGAAGCATCAGGTAGTCGTGAGGTGCTGGGGACTGAACTCAGGTCCTTTACAAGAACAGAGTGCGCTTTTTTTGTTTGTTTGTTTGTTTTTGTTTTTCGAGACAGGATTTCTCTGTAGCTTTGGAGCCTGTCCTGGAACTAGCTCTTGTAGACCAGGCTGGTCTCAAACTCACAGAGATCCGCCTGCCTCTGCCTCCCGAGTGCTGGGATTAAAGGCGCGCGCCACCACCGCCCGGCTCAGAGTGCGCTTTTAACTGCGAAGCTCGCCAATACTTTTTTCCTTTTAGAATGGTAGTCATTCTCATGCAAGGAAAAAACGGCATCTCATTTCGGTTGTAAATCTAGCGTTCCAGGAAAAACACTAATTGGTCGCAGTTTCACAGTGTATAACCCTCGCCAGTACCTTTGCATCGATTTCCAACCAGTGTAAAGGTCTACCACTTTGTCTGCTTTGGGGATGCCATTAACTTTGCTGGCCGGGGAGGGCTGGTCTCAGTAGAGTTTAAAAGTGTGCCTCCTCTTCAGCGTTTTTGAAGCAGCTTTGGAAACGGCCATTAAGCCTCTAACGTTTAGTAGAATTCTAGAGCGAAGCCCTGTGGTCCTGGACTTCGCTTTCCAGGGGAGTCTTCCATCCTCGGCGAGTTATTAGGCTGTTCACACCCCGTTTGTGTGCTCCGTGCCCTGCGGTGTTACACCTCCAGGAATGCGCTCGCATCTCTTGACCTGTTGGTATACAGCGGTTGTACCTGGTTGGTGTACCGCGCGGTGCGCCGTACTTCTTCTGGTCCCCCTTCCCTTGGGGAGCAGTGGTGTCCTGCCTGCTACTTCTTAGTCTAGCTGGTCCGCTCCGTGGACCTACCCCACCTAACAGTATGTCCACTGTACTGATGTCAGAAAGGCGGATTCATTTCCTTTCGCTTCTCTTGTTTTCTCATTCTTTCTATCATTTACGCTGTGTTTTTTTAAAAATTTTCTTCTATGTTAGCATTTGTCTTGTTTTGATTTTATCTCTCTTTTTTTTTCCTTTGTAGTTAGGGTATAAATTTGGGATTTTTTTTTTAAAGAAAGATACTGCTAGTTTATTCTGTGTCTTCATTGTCTTAAGGTATTTCTCCACCCCCTGTGATTTCTCTGGTCCACCTCAATTAGCACCCATATGTCCCTTCGCTACAGGCTTCTCACCCCATTCCCTCATGTCCAGAGAAGATGCTTTGCATGACATCAGCATCTTTGGGTGTGCGAGGTTGTTTTTTTTTTTTTTTTACATCCTGCTCTCGTGGTATGGGATACCCGCTGTCTGGTAAGTCCAGCTGGCCAACGGTGTTGTCTGAGCCCTCACTTTTTCTGTAACTTCTAATCTAGTGGCTCTAATTATTATTATTATGATTGACATCTCCTGTTATGACACTGTTGCTCTATTCTTTCTCTCTGAATCTGCCTCATATTTAAGCACTCTGAAGTTTAGTGTATGATATTACTGTACCTTCCTCGTGAGTTCGCCTTTTTTTATGATCACATAGTGTTCTCTGTGTCTTAAAGCAGGTTCTACGTACACTCGTTTTTAGCTATTATTAATATAGTCGTTATACTCTTCTGCTTGATATATGCATGTGGACTATTTCCATTTTTATACGCTCAGGTGCAGCTGTAGTTCTAAAATAACTCTTAGAAATTGTGCCAGTCCGTCTTTAACTGTCGATTGGCACCACGTAGAGCTGCCTCGGATGGGGAGTCTCAACTGGAGAAGTGCCTCAGTCAAACTGACCCATGGCGTGCCTGTGAGGAGCTGTCATGAGGGATGTGGGTGGGCCCAGGCCACGGTGAGCAGTACGTCCCCCAGCACAGGCCACGGTGAGCAGCACGTTCCCCGTAAGGTGGGTCCAGGCCACGGTGAGCAGCGGTCCCCAGGCAGGGGGGTCCAGGCCACTGTGAGCAGCGGTCTCCGGGCAGGTGGGCCATGACTGCGTAAGAAAGTCGCAAACAACCTAGAGAGCAAGCAGGAAGGAACCGTTCTCCTCTTCACTTCCTGCTCCCCTGTCCCTACATGCTGGACTAGAACTTGGAAGTGTGTAAGCCAAAGGAAACCTTTACTCCCGTACATAAATCAATCTGGACAGGTAGTGAGGAGGCAGAGTCTGCTTCTTTATCCGTTCGATGAAGCCTCACCTTTTGATTGGGGAAGCTAATCCAATTGCACTGATAATTACCGGTGAGGCTGGAGAGATGGCTCAGCAGTTAAGAGCGCTGGCTGCTCTTTCAGAGGACGCAGCTTTGATTCCCAGAACCTACCTAGTGGCTCAGAACCATCTGTAACTCCAGTTCCAGGAGATCTGATGCCCTCTTCTGGCCGCTAAGGGAACCAGGCATACCCTTGCTTCAGGCAAAAATACTCATAACCTTTGAAATAAATCTTTAAAAATTAAAAAATAATAACAATTATGGAGAGGGAAGGATTACTCTATCAACTTTACTATTTTTTTGTGCCTTACATCTGGTTTGCCTCTCGTTTCCTCTCTTAGTTCTCCCGTTTGTCCCCCATTATTTCCCAGTGTGGGGACTTTGGTGGCGAGGGTTTCGTTTCCTTTTGTGTGTAAGCAAGCTGTAGATAGTTCTTGCTGTTACACTGTAATGACAGGAAACGAGGTGACAACATTCTGTTAAATACTACTACAGTCACACATAGGATCTAAAAAATGATAACCTCATTTCAATCCAGTTAAATACTACTATGGTTATACACAGAATCTAAAAAATAATAACCTCATTTCAGTCCAGGTAAATATTACTACAGTTACACATAGAATCTAAAAAATAATAACCTCATTTCAATCCAGTTAAATACTACTATGGTTATACATAGAATCTAAAAAATAATAACCTCATTTCAATCCAGGTAAATATTACTACAGTTACACATAGAATCTAAAAAAATAATAACCTCATTTCAATCCAGTTAAATATTACTACAGTTACACATAGAATCTAAAAAATAATGACCTCATTTCAATCCAATACAAATTCTCTGCTCTTTTTGCATTAGGAGATGTACAGTTAATTTTTTCATACTTAAATTCTATAGACTCGTTCAAATACATCTGCCCATGTGTTTCTCATTTTATTCGACTTTGTACTTCTGTCTACACCATCCGGTTTCAACCTGAGGCACACCCCTCAGCTCTTCCTCTTCCTCATTTTTCTGAGGCGGGGTTTGTTCACCTAGTCCAGCTTTATCTCAAACGTCCGGCCCCCTGACTGCTCTCCTCACACGCCCGTCTCAGATAGGGTTTCTATTGCTGTGATAAAATACCATGACCCCCAAAGCAACTCGGTGAGGTTTATTTAATCATACATTTCCACATCGCAGTCTACTAGAGAAGAAAATCCAGGACCAGACCTGAAGCAGAGACCATGGATGGTGCTGCTTCCCGGCTGGCTCTCCATGGCTTGCTCAGACTGCTTTCTTATACAATTTAGGACCTCCAGCCCGGGATGGCACCGCCCCTCATGGATTGGCCCCACCCACATCAATCTCTAATGAGGAAAACACACCGTGGGCTTGCCCACAGGCCACGCTTATGGAGGTATTTTCTCAATTAAGAGTCTCTCTCCTCAGTTATGTCTCTAGGTTTGTGTCAAGTTAACGATAAACCAACAAACCAAGAAACCGGACAACACCTCTCTGTGTTGAACATCTTGTATTGAAGTTTATTGTTAATGAACGTCTGTAGACCGTGATGGTCTGGGCAAGTCTCCATCCCTCCTCTGCTGCTAAGAGACAGTTTTGACAAGTACAATATTGCTGTCTGGCCTTTTTTTTTTTTCTTTCAGCACTTTGAATTTATCATTCCCCCTTCTGCCAGCCTACAAGGTTTCCACGGAAAATCTATCCATCATCTTAGGGCAGCTTTATTGTGGGTGGTTTAATTTTTTCCTGTGTTCGCCATTCTCCTTGCCTTTGACTCTGAAAGACTGGACTGAACGTGTGCAGGCTTTGTCCTAGGTGGAGTTCTTTGACTTCGAAAATGTGTGTCCTTATCTGTCACCCCTCTTTTTCTCTGTCATCAGGCCTCTCTCTGCAGCCACCCCCCCCAGGGGCTCCGCCTGCCCAACCTACCATGAGCCCTATATGATCATTTCTTCCTTCTAGTTTGATAAGTTCGGGGCCATTATGCCTTCAAATGAATTCTCTTCCTGTTCTCTCTTCTTGCGCTTTCATAATACATGCACTGGCCCGGCAGGTTTTTTGTTTTTGTTTTTTATTCAAGATTTCTGTCTCTTCCCCGCCACCACCTCCCATTTCCCTCCCCCTCCCCCAATCAAGTCCCCCTCCCTCGTCAGCCCAAAGAACAATCAGGGTTCCCTGACCTGTGGGAAGTCCAAGGACCACCCACCTCCATCCAGGTCTAGTAAGGTGAGCATCCAAACTGCCTAGGCTCCCACAAAGCCAGTTCGTGCAGTAGGATCAAAAACCCATTG
>NW_026068044.1:2579233-2669049 GCF_014885135.2 Alexandromys fortis
ATATTTGGTTTCTAGCCATAAATAAAGGACATTGAGCCTATAATTAGTGATCCTAGAGAAGCTAAATAAGAAGGAGAACCCAAAGAATAACATATAGGCATCCTCCTGAATATTAACCTTCATCAGGCGGTGAAAGGAGACAGAGACAGAGGAGACCCACATTGGAGCACCGGACTGAAATCTCAAGGTCCAAATCAGGAGCACAAGGAGAGCGAGCACAAGCAAGGAACTCAGGACCGCGAGGGGGGCACCCACACACTGAGACCATGGGGATGTTCTATCGGGAACTCACCAAGGCCAGCAGTTTGTGTCCGAAGACTGAACTAGGAAAGCTGTCCCTGAATGGAGGAAGGCCGCATGAGGGAAGAGGCAGGTGTCTGTAGATGTCCCGCCTTTCTGCATTCTTTTTCTCTAGGCACCCCCGACTTTATGGTTTCAAATGCTTCAGATTCGTTGACCCCCCGCCTCCTAAATTTAAATTTCTTTTCGTGCACATTCATTGATTCGAGCTCAGAAGCTCGAGTTTTGCGCCAAGACACTCTAGCGAATTTCTAGTTCAGTTATTTTATTTTTCAGTTCTAGAATTTGATTTATATTTGCAAAAATTTTATCGCTCTTTGTATTTTTATTTCACCTGCGACTTGTTTTCATGACTACGTTCAGCTGTCTGTGTTCTTTTTGTAACGTGCATCAAGCCAATTTACGAGTGCGAGTTTAAACGCTCTGTCAAGAGCGCGCGGAGGCCCCCACTTGACGGTCAATTTCTGAGGCTTTATTATGTTTCGTTGGGCTGTGTGCTCTTGTTCCTTGCTGGCCTCGCGATCTTTCGTTGAGATTTTGGCACTTGGGGATTTGTTTTTAAAGACCTACAAAACAATCTGTGTCAGAGGAAAGGTCCCGCGCGACCAAACCGCTTCTGAGTTCTTGCTCCCCCTCGTGTCCGCCTGGGGAATTGCATCTGTGAACTGTGGGTCCTGAAGTCCCGAGGTGATTAGCACTCCCAAGTTGTGAGGAGACCCAGACAGTCTAGAACATGGGAGGTGTGGCTCACTCCGGTTCCTGTCCCAGCGGAGGCTCTCCTGTGCTGCTCAATGTTGGGGGAGGGGAAAGTTCGGGTATGCCAAAACGCCACAGATCCTTCTTGGTTTTAGCTTTGCCAGGGCGCTGTAGTTTCTCAGCTCATCTCTGGGGTCCTCACGGAGCTCCCCAGTGGGTAGTTACGTCCACGCAGAGGAGGGACGGAGGGGGAGGAGCTTTCTAATTGATTTTAAATTTTTATTTTGAAATAGGATCTCCTTGACAAACTGTTCCTTCTGTCATGGTAGAAACATCTAAAGAACGCAGCTGCGGCTCTCCTTACCCTGTGGTAAATTGAGGCAGCATGCAGCTGCTACGTGAACTGACGTCTTTCTGCCTTCAGCCAGCCACGCTACCTGAAAAGGGCGTGTTATTCCCATACAAATGGAAGAAGAAGCAAAGAATTAGGTCATATCAACGGCTAGGTGAGAGCGGAGGCATGTATTGTGTGTGTGTGTGAGTATGTGTGTGTGTGTGCGTGCGTGTGTGTGCACGCGTGTGTGAGTTACAGTAAGTTTTATTTACAAACTCTTGTTTCCAGCCATATGGATTGCTCTAGATAAAATAGAGAACACTGTTTTTCTTGTGCTTCCCCAGGAAGTTCAGATCAGGACACACAGGAGTCTGGGGTGTCAGGAGACCTCAGCCACAGTCACCCTGTGAGGAAGGCTGCCTGGCACTGACCACGGGTGGGAAGCTGGGTTGCCCTTGAGGGTGCCTGGACCCTGCCAGCTCTGTGCCTTTAAATCCATGGCAGCCAAGGGGGGGGATCTCTTCAGTGGTGACCCGTATGGATGGGCTAATGGCTGTCTCACTGGACCGTCTGAGCTCCCTGTCCTGGCATCTCAGGAGGGGAAAGGCTGCGAAGAGATGGCATATATTAAACCTTCCCTCACCTTGGCAGACACAGCTAACCACGACACTATATGAAAAGTAATCAAATGCTATTTATTGCTCCTCGAGAATCATGAAGCAATAGAGAGACATTATTTTTTTTTCAAACTGAATCTATAAATTGCCTTTTCAGTGGATGTCCCACTAGAGTTATCACTCTGTGACATTAAATAGTCTTCTATGACAATTTTATTGCATGTATCTTGCTTCATTGATAAGTGGAGTTTTAAAAGGGAGACGCTGATTGTGTCATTTAAGAAGTGGCACGGAGGACTAGAGATGGCTCAGCGGCTAAGAGCACTGGCTGTTCGACTGGGAGGAGTTTGGACCCCAGCACCCACGCACACATCAGTCAGGTGGTCTGTAAAGGACTGTGACTCCATCACTGAGGAGTCTGACGTCCTCTTCCGGCCTCCACACAAGCACAGACAGCCACAATAGTGCAGATATGTTCACACACACATATACACACAAGCACAGACAGCCACAATGGTGCAGATATATTCATACACACATACACACAAGCACAAACAGCCACAATAGTGCAGATATGTTCACACACATATACACATAAACATAGACAGCCACAATAGTGCATGTATATTCATACACACAAGCACAGACATAATAGTGCAGATATATTCACACACACATACACACAAGCACAGACAGCCACAATAGTGCAGATATATTCATACACACATATTCACACAAGCACAGACAGCACATAAATAAGTAAATAAATAAATATATGTATATATTTCTTAAAGAAGTAGAAGGAGAAAAAGGAAGAGGATGTGGAGGAGGAGGAGGAGGAGGAAGAAAAGGAAGTAAGGTAGAACGCTCCCTAGCCTATGCAATCTACATGGACAAAAACACACGGAATACATTGAAAGGCGGTACCTGGTAACATATTGGGACCCAAGCTCGTCACAAACCACAGCTCAAACTATCTTTGAGGCATCAGGAATATTTTGGCCACAATTTACATTGAAAAACAATTTTCAGATATATGTAGTGTAATCATTTATTCGTTCCTGCACTCCAATTTAGCAATATTTGCTTAGGCCTGCAATGGGCTAAACTCTATCCTAGGTACAAAAATAAACACCTAGAGACAAATCCTTGTTCTCATGGATTTATTGTCTTGTGAGTCAAGATTTATAGAATTAGACAGGAGCTGGGGGAGTGGGAGGGGGGGGGAGTGGGGCCAGTGCTGCTTTGTTTGTATTTAAAATAAAACAATTTCACATCAATAATAATGGAAAGATGATACAGATTGCGCGTTGGGAACAGGCCATGTAATGTGTCCTGGCCATCCCTGTTCATCCCATTCTGCATTGGTCATGCTATTGAATTGAATTCAGTCTCGGGTTTGAAGCAAGCTCTGGAACCCACCTTGCTGGCTCTTTCAACCTAGACTCCCTCCGTGAAGCACCTCCATGAGGAGGACTTTCTTGGTTCAGTCAGTTCGCGGTTTCCAGCAGGAGTGTTTGCAGACACCTGGGGAGCTCAAGACTATTTTGTTGTGCACACGGATTGTCCTCGGGAGCCCAAGGGCCACTCTAACAGTCCGCCTCGGTGCGTGGCAGAGCTCATGCTGTCCCTATGGTGTTCGAGAGTTCAAAGTCAGCCCCCATCTAAAGAGCACTGAGACAAATGAGAGTGGATGAGGGATTCATTCTCCTGACGATAAAACTGTTTGCTCCGCGAGCTTGATGCGTGCTCCCACCCTCCTAACCGGAGTCCTTGGCATTTCGGCACACTAAATTGACTTTCAAAATGAGTGCAGGGATGAAGCTCCTTTTCCAAGGGGGGATGAAACTGTCTTGATTTCTTGTGTGCAAGAATGCTAATTCTTCCTCGTGGTAAAACAACGAAGAATTGCATACATCTGAGAAGATCAAGCAACAGATAGGCTCATGGTGACATTAGCCAATTAACATTTCAGCTGTCCCCTAGTCTCTGCATACACAAACCCCCAACTAAAATGCTTCATAATTAAAATTTCAGGCGTTTATTTAATAAAATCATTCATTGAGCTAAGACCGAGTATGGGAATAAACGGTTGCAGCCTTCCTCAACCACAGACATCCGAGGTTTGACGTCACCCCCTCAGCTCCCGTTTCCTTCCATCTTAGTTCCTTCGGAATCTATTTAAGGAAAAGGATATTTACCCACCTGAAGTGGGCTTTGATGCAAATATATAATCAAAACTACCGTGAACTTTACAGAAGGAGGTGTTTTCAGAATGCTAATGTCCCTTGGCTACCTTCCAGGTTGACCCCCGAATCGACTAATGAGCTTGGGTAAGGGTACAGCGGTGCCTAGGAATTCCTACCGTGGAGGGGAGGTCAAGCATTCTCATCTTAAATGGAGTTCACCTGGAAGTGCAGCGATGTTAGAGCTCAGTCAGCAGGGCTATTCCGATCTGCAGTCCAGCTGTCCTAGGTCTGCTGCTCTTCGTGATATGCATCAGGATTTGCTGGCTTCAGAACAGAAAACAGGGTTCATGAAGAGGCACCCCAAACTTCTCCTTCCTGTGGGAATGCAAAGACGCTAAAGGCTCATGGGATGGGAATGTAAGTCTTCATCCCGCGTGGGTTGATGCCACTGGACCACCATGGGTAAAGCGAAGTTTGTTTTACAGGGAATTATATATTTATTTTTTTAATTTATTTATTTATTAAGTATACAGTGTTCTGCCTGCATATGTCCTTGCATGCTAGAAGAGGGCACCATATCTCATTACAGATGGTTGTGAGCCACCGTGTGGTTTCTGGGAATTGAACTCAGGACCTTTGGAAGTGTAGCCAGCGCTCTTAACCTCTGAGCCATCTATCCAGGCTGGGAATTACATATTTAAAGGGCACTCCTGATCAGCGATCAGTTTCCCATGGACCAGAACTGATGTGTTTATGACATAACCGGAACAGGGACTCCAGCCTATGAAAATGGGTCCCAGTGGGCCCAAAGGAGCAGCCCAGGTGCCACACAAGGGAATTAAGTGGTTTGGAGACATGCAGCAGAGATGGCGTAAGGGAGACAGTTACGATGACTCTCAAACAATGGCCATCACACACAGCTCTGGAAGGCAGACATTCGAACTCAGGGTGCTAGTGCCGCCATGATCTCTCTGAGGCAGGCTCTTGGGAGAACTCTCTCTGCTGGTCCATCTCAGATGGCGTGGGTTCCCTGTGGCTTGCGGCTGCACGGCTCCATCCTCTGCTCGCTCTCAAATGCCCTCTGTCATTTCAGTGCCCACTTCCTTCCTGTCTCCAATAGGGAGCTGTGTCACTGGACGTAGGTCCTGCCTTGAGGATCCAAGAGGACCTCATGTTAAGACTTTTAATTATGTTAAGACCCTTATTATGTAAACAAGTCTTCATTCATCTCCAAAGAACATCGCTCTCACAGGTGCGGGGTCAGAACATGCTTGTAACTGATGGAGTCCATCACTCTGCTCACGATAAGTAAATAGGCAAGGGTCTTAGCTATGAAGAAGCAGGGAGGCCTCTTCCCTTCCTTCTTTTCTGCTGTGAAGTAATGATTGCCTTATTAGCTTTGTAACTCATGGTTCCCTGATGCTTCGGGGACCTGTTGGCACCATCCACGTCCAAAACAGGAGGGACGAAAGGCCTGCTGGGAGCAAAAGGGCACCATTCATTTCACCAATGCTCTCTGGAAGGTTTGTCCAGTGATCCCAACATAGAATCCGGTCATGTAGTCAACACTTGTGACTGCTGGTCCAGGATACCAAGCATTCCGTCCTCCCAACTCTGTAATAGGGGAAAATAGGGAACAAAGCAACCGCAGGGACTTTATGTGACAGTCCTTAGCATCCACTATAACAGATGAAAGAGGAACATGATGTTGGCTTCAGGTGCTCTTGTAGGGTCAGCTTAAATGGCACTCCATCTCAGCACTTCCTGGTTTGGGTGACGCTATGTAGCTACAAAAGCCTTCCTGAGTGCTAATGAAACATGATTTAAATATCCAAATTAAGGGAGACCAACAGAACTGCTAGATTAGCAAGTACAATATGACACATGGTTAAACTTTAATATCAGAGACATAATGAGGAGATTTGTAAGTCTAAGAATGTCCCAAAGGGCTGGGGAGGTAGATGGCTCCGGGCTCAAAGCAAAAGCAAGAAGACTGGAGTTCCAATCCCATGAATGCACATAAGTGTCAGGTTGGTGGAGGGCAGACACAGGAGATGCCCAGAGCCAGCCAGACAGAGCGGAACTGAACGCATGAGCGCTGGGTTTGACGGGGAGTTTTCTACATCAGAGAACAAGGTGAAGGGTGATCAAGGAAGGCTCCCAACATTCTTCATGCTCCTTTCTATTTATGTGCATATGTGCCTGTCATACACACATGTGAACACATATGCATACAAACCTGTATGTGCCTGTCATACACACATGTGAACACATATGCATACAAACCTGTATGTGCCTGTCATACACACATGTGAACACATATGCATACAAACCTGTATGTGCCTGTCATACACACATGTGAACACATATGCATACAAACCTGTATGTGCCTGTATATATGTATGTGCCTGTCATACACACATGTGAAAACATATGCATACAAACCTGTATGTGCCTGTATATATGTGAACATATATGCATACAAACCACACCTACAAACACACAAATATGAGAAGAAGGAGGGAAGACCATCCCAAACGTTCCACAGTAGTAAACAATTCTTTGTCAATTTTCTGAAGTAAAACGTTAGTTTGGAAGCTGGCAACATTAAACAATAACGTACCCTGTGCCTGAGCCCTCAGCCCGCGAGCTGATTTCTCAGCAGCAGAAGTGCTGAGCATTCCTTTCCTTGCCAAATGCAGTTTCTAGAGTTGTTCACGTTGACCACGATAAACACGCGAACCGTGTTTGCTAAGAGAGAGAATAACTCTTCTAACACAGAGATCTTTAGAATTCCGAGACACTACTTCTAAGCGTTAGTCTTGTCAAAAGTGTACCCTGATAAGCAGTATGTTCACCCATGACTAGACCAACAACCATGGTTTATGTGTTGTCTCTGGACTGGGAGCCTAGTGTGTGGGTGCTGAGGATTCCAAGAACAACCACTCTGGTTGCGGTTCCAACCCTCAGGATAAAGAGTCACGTAGAACAGCAAGCTGTCACCCTTAATCTTGATTTTTATTTTCTCTAAAACACATTATTGGCATTTGTGACGCTTTCCTACTAAGGCAGAACTTGAACTCTGGCAGAGAAATCTCTGGATGACGAATCTGCTAAACCCAGCTGCCGTGTGGTTCGTTTAGCAAATGAGCTCCCCACTCTCCTCTCCCGTGGGACTTCACACAGTGAAGTGAGAAAGAAGGGGGCAATCAATGCCCCCGGCAGAACCAAGGACATACACAAACGCCAACAAGACTGTTGTCTCGGGAATCTGTGGACTACACCAGGAAAGGGGAGTGATAATTCCTTGTTGGTCTTAGCACATAAAGACGGCCTCAGTCACTTTTCAGATTGGTTAGAATCCAAAGGAAGAGACTCTAACCTTAAGACTGAACATGGGCAACTGTGAAGGCCAACAAGTCGTTGTCAGCAGGTGACAGTGCACACTGCTCTTGCAGAGGAGGTGACCCAGCAGGTGACAGTGCACACCGCTCTTGCAGAGGTGATGAGTTCAGTGGTTAGCACCTAGGCAGGGTGACTCACAGCCAACTGTAACTGCAGCTCCAGAAAACCCGACACCCTCTTCTGTTTTCCTCCGTCACTAGCACTGAGGAGCACAAACCCTCCCACACGCCCCACACACAAATAAAAAGTAAAAATAAAATCAACCTTAAAAAACGCCCGCTGCACAAAAGTAACGATGGCTAGAATAGGTATTTCATTCCTGGTTTTTGTGGTTGTGCCGGGAAACAATTAAGGTTGTCGTGCCTGCGAGGCAAGCTCTCTGGACTAAGCCACAGCCTCAGCCGAGGATGGGCGACCCTCTGTTTCAGAATTCATGTACACCTCAGCCATGGCTTCCCCACCGCTGCTCTCCAAACAATTCTCTTCATATTAAATCTTTAGTTCACCAAGACAGGATTCTCCAAATCTCTTTCCCAGTTTGTGTAAATCTCCCCAATAAAAAGGTGCTTGAAGAAGCTTCAGCCAAATGTCCACGTGACATAATCCATCTGTCATTGTTGGCCATGGCTCTCCTGTCTCCATGACTGCCTACCCACCAAGGAGTCATTCGCAAAAAAAAAAAAAAAAAAAAAAAAAAAAAAGAAAAAAAAAAAAAAAAAAAAAAAAAAAAAGGAAAAAACAAACAAAATAAAACAAAAAACCCACCCTCTCTTTGGTGAGGAGCGAGCCAGCAGGGAGTCAGACTTTTTCACCTCAGGAGAGAAGGGGATGAAAAACCGCCATTGCAACTCATTTAAAGTAGACTTTCAGCTATCAGATATGAGTATCATTGGCTTGGATAAGGGGCACCTTTCTTGTTCATCTTAAAACATGATTAAAGTTTTATTTCATTCACTCAAAGCTACGATTCCATTCCTTTTCTAAAGATAAAGATACCAAGAACTGGTCAATGATAGGTCACCTAGCTGGTGAAACCTACTCCGTCCCTGAGTCCGGAAAGTCTCTGCAGCACAGCATACATGAACAACACTTTGCCAAGACCTTTACCGTCCTTCAGTGTCAGCTGCTGCTGGGGCTTAGAAAAGGCAACAGTCGACAGGCTGCCAGGTGGAAGCTTGGTTAGCCCCAGAAAAACTCCTTGCAAGGACAACCCTTGGAGCATAAAAGCAGAACCAGCGAAAGCCACGATTTAAAAACTGAAAACTGACGTAGCTTTGTGAGAGGCCCTACTTACCCCGGGGCTCAGCTGGAGCAGGAAGTAGACCTAGACAGACAAGGTCCTCAGCACATTTGCTCTTGGGCATGGTGCAAAGGGAAGAAGACGGCAGGCTCTAGGAAGGAGCCCAGGGGAGACGTGCGTGAGAGAGAGAGAGAGAGAGAGAGAGAGAGAGAGAGAGAGAGAGAGAGAGAGAGAGAGAGAGAGAGAGGAGAGAGGAGAGCGAGGAGAGAGATAGAGAGAGAGAAAGTAGAAACCTGGAAGATTCTAGAAAGCTCCTCCCCGGCTTTATAGAGAGATTAGCAACTGCTGGTGGAGGAGACTGAGCAGTTGAGCTGCAGAGAAGGCGTGCAGACTATGGCACTGCATGCGAGTTGTTCCGAGAGCTCCAGTCTGCAGCTTTCCTGGGGTTTCCTGATATTGGAGTGCAGTTTTTGGTGGTAAGGATGTGTTCTGGGGAGTCATTCCTTCTCGGGTAAGTAACCCCTCACCTATACTTTTAGCGACCCCAGTAAAAACTCATCGGTTCATCAGAGGTATGTGTGTGCTTTGTGGGGGTCTCTCCGGAAATAGTCTCTCATGAAATGAATACATGTAGCGGGCATAACTTGTCATTTCAGCGCCGATGGTCCATTCCTTGACAATCCATTAAGAACTAGGTTTCCCATTAAGATGGGAAAAGGGAGACTCTGAAATAAATGACATGCTCATTCTACTCCGGGGCTTTGTGGTTCCAGGCAGGGTCAGAGGCAGGAATGGGGTGCTTTGCAGTTTAATGATCCCCACCATTTCTTCTTTGCTATTCTCTCCATCACATCGCCAAGAGTTTCCCAAAGCATCTCCCCTTGGAGTGCTGGAACACTGAGGATGTCTTCCAGGTGTGTGGTGTGGCTTTTCCATCACATAGATTGTATGCGTTCAGCAAGGTTATTGAAATAAGATGTTATTCAGACTTCGTAGACCTCAGTTTGAGTCAGGCATTGTTTCTTTTTCTTTTCTTTTTACTTCATTCAACAAGTATTGCAGAGTATAAAAAGCCAGTTCATTATAAGGCTCGTGAAGAGTTAGTTCTCATGGCTCCTCACTTGCACAGACCCTGTGAATGTTTCCCACAGTGCCTGAAGCCACAAACTGCAGATATTAGGGGAGAAGCCAATCAAACAAAACAGAAAGGCGTTTTGGTTCGCATTGACTTCTAATCAACGAAATATTCTTTCTAGCTGTTAATGTACTAAAATGTGGCAGATGCAGCTATAAAGGAATAAAAGAATGTTTTCTTTTTGATGGTAATCATATGAAATATATTTTAAAAATCCCCCCTTTCTGTGTGTGTTTAGCACAAAGCCATAAGCAGTCAGGAGCCATTTAAAAATAGACTCTGAAAAATGCATCTCTTGGTGACTGTTGAATGAGCATAATACTGTACTAACCCACACTTTAATAGGATAGTGGAGTGGACATCCGGGCTACATGGTGTAGACCACTGCTAGGAGCCCGCAGAACTGCCTGATCATTGCTGCACTGCCTCCTGCAGGCAACTATAACATGGAAGTACGGCGTGGGACAATTGTCTGTATTCTGTCAATTATATTTGAAATAAATGCTGATTGGCCAGTGGCCAGGCAGGAAGTATAGGTGGGACAACCAGACAGGAAGTAGAGGCAGGTCAAGGAGAACAGGAGAATCTGGGAAGGAGGAAGCCCATTCCTCTGCAGTCCTTACCCAACCACAGAAACAGCAAGATGTGACTGCCCTGCTGAATAAGATACTGAGCCACATGGCTAACACAGATGAGAATAATGGGCAGATAATGGGCTATATAAGTTATAAGAGTTAATAAGAAGCCTGAGCTAATGGGCCAATCAGTTTATAACTAATGTAGAACTCTGTGTGATTTCTTTGGGACTTAATGATTGCAGGAACTGGGCAGGACAGAAAACCCCCGACAACAGCAGTATTTGTACATCCAAATACATTTTAGCATAATATGGTAACTATGTGCTAGAAAGCACACCTCCATTATGTGCTTAGCATGACCGAGTTACAGGACTGTGAGCTGCTCTGGGGAGCCAGGGAGAGAGATGAATGGGTGTGGACACCACTAGAGACTTTCAGTTCTACTTAGCAGATGCTCAATTCACAATATTCTCTACTCGTTCATAGCATGAAGTTATAATAACTTTCTGTATGAGGGGTGGTGAGGATCCAGTCAAGGTTTTCCTAAGGAGCCCAGGTTGACCCCAGGCATACCTCCTTGGTGCAGAGAACACCATCTGAAGACAAGGAATAATGGACTGGCAAGATGACTCTGTGGGCAAAGGCACCAACCACATAAGCTTGGTGACTTGGATTCCCAGGCTTGGTACCCAACAAAAGGTTGAAGGAGAGAGCTGTCTGCATAAAGTTGTCCTCTGACTTCCACAGGTACACTTTGGCATGTGTGCCCAAACCCACAGCACCATCGTGTGCATGCATACAAGACTAAAACGTGAAAAGTAGGCTCAAGAAGGTAGGCAATGATGCAAGAGGAACTCACACAGGATGAGTGTGAGGGTGGAGGAGGGGTGAGCCTGCTCCTTTTCAGGGTGTCCGGGGCAGACAGAGTGAAAGGAAGGAATGAAGTAAGAGCCAAACATGGCAGGGAGCCACAGTGCTGGCCTTAGTCGTGAGAAGTCTAGCTTTCTTGAGTAGGGCGGGAAATCCTTGGAGGGCTTGGGATGTCCGACAGGACATTATCTGTGTTAATGTTGCTATTGGATCACTATAACTGATGTATAGGGAACGTCATACAGCACAGCATATGAGGAGGCTGGAAGAGCAGTTGGGGGCCTCCCATGATTGATTTTTATAGGCATCCGTAGAACTGGTAGGAAGTGGATGGATTCCAGGAAGATTTTTACCAGCAGAGATGACATTGGCTGACATATCCGAGGTGGTTTTTGAGAAATGGGAAGAGATCAAGAATGGTTCAAAATCTCCATGCCTGTACAGCTGAAAGAACAAAGTGGTTACCGGCTATAATGAGTAAAATGGTAGCAACGAGAGGTTGCTCCTGTGTATAGTGGAGCACACATGAAGTCCTACTAGTTGGGAGGCAGAGGCAGAAGGATTGCAGGTTGGACCCCACCAGAACCTATTTGTGAGTCCTTGTCTCTAAAGGGAATAAATTGGTGGCTTGCGGCTCAGTTGGAGAAGATTGCCCAGTATAAGCCAGGCCTGGGAGCCCTCCCTAGTACTGACAGTAACTAAGCATTAAAGACATTAATAAACAAATGTAGCAACCAAAGATTTGGTGATCCACACCTGGGGGCTATTAAATAAATGACCGCAGCCTCACACTGACCTGCGGACTTACCTAAAAACAGTAGGCAGGCTTCTCTTCCAGTAATGTCGGTTTGGTAGGATGCCAAGAGGCGGTGGGCTATGTGGGTTAGGGAGAGAAGTGGGGTGTCCTCTGTGGTGAGAAACTGTACCGTAGTGTTTGCCTCAAAGGTGGATGAGGAAGAATGAGAAAAAAGAAAAAAAGGAAAACTAAGTGCAAACCTAAGGTTTAGCTTCTGTTATTTTTTGGCCATCACTGAAGTCCAGAATATTTCACAATTTAACCCCGCCATCGTGTTTCCTCACACAATTACCCAACTGTTCATGGACTTTTCTGGGTTTCTAATAAACCACTGAGCTCTTAGGGCTGCTGTGCCTATTGCTGACTTCATCAGTTTAAACAGTTTCCACATAATTCTGATGCCTGGAACTCCACAGAAGCCCAAATATTAAATTAGGGTGTAATTAATTGAATTTTCTCTCTTTTATTCCTATCCCTGGACATAGCAGGTACTGGGAAATTTGTTTTATGATTTTTTTTCTTGCACAGTTGGTAAGTGCTGGCATTTCTATGCTATTTTTAATAAAAAAAAAAAGCAATTGAAAACGTACACTGAATCCCTTGTAGATTCATGACCCAGATCTTTAGTACTTTTGCTGTCTTTGAAGAACTCAGTGGTAAGTTGATTGCTGCTTTACTCCCAAAATAAATCCATATCAAGAGACTGATGGTACTGGAAGTTTTCCAAAAGATGTGAACATTCATTCCTTTGTTCTGTAAGTAACCTTCTCCAGACAGGGAGACAGCTCCCAAAGCAAACCCAGATGTGTCTGTCATTCACAGCACAGCCTCCAGTGTGGGCCATGCAATGTTTTGCGATAAAAAATATTTTTTTTATTTTTTTCTCTGCTGAGGATGGAACTCAGAACCTCGCCCCCTAGGTAAGTGCTCTAGGTTAATCGCTTGTCAAATTTTTTGTTTTTAAAGAAGCAGATGATGAGAGATGTCTCAGGAAATGTGAAAATTATTATGGCTGTTTTATTGTTTTAATTTTCCAAAACGGGTGAACCCCACACTGGCCTTGCCTAGTGGGAGTGTGTGGCTTCTGGGAGGGGAGTCAGGATCGGTTTCAGAAGCAAGTCAAGCGTATAGTGGGGTCTTCGTTAGGCACAGAACACTGCGTGATTGGAGGCATCTCGTCTTAGGAGGCTGTCCATGAATTGCAGATTCCCCTGTCTCTGTTCAGAGTGGCACCTAAGGCTTTGGGCGGTATTGTTGATGCCCCTCCTTCCTTCCCCAGGTAAATCATCAAGGTTTTCTAGGCAACGAATCTGTTCCTTTCCTGGCTAGCCACCACTAAGCCATCACACTCCTAGACCCAGAAATCAAGAAGCACATGACTTTCGCATCTTAACTGGCATTCCCATGAAAGGAAATCCTGGAACAAGGCCCCACATTGTCTACTTGAACTAAAAGCAAGACACCACCAGGATTCAGAACGAAGTGGCCCAAACGCAGCATGCGAAGCGAGAGAGCAGAGCAGACAGTGTTATCTGCTGTAAAGATGTGAGAAGGATCGCTGAGTTCCAAAGAGGCCTTGACAAATGAGACCAAGAAGCTAGCGAGCATGTGAGGGATTTCAATTGGGTAGGATCAGTCTCCAAATACATTGCCTCGACTGCCCTAAATCTAAGTGTATATTTTAACAGTCACCATATATGACGTGTCAATTTGCCTTCTCCAGATTCCAAGCAAGCTGTGCTGAGGTGTGATGATTCTGTGTTATTCCCTACTTCAGGGTTTCTAAAAATCCAAGGAATATTCACCTGAAATTTTACATGCAATGTCTAAAATCCTATCTTTTGACTAGAAATATTATGATATGTTTTTCACAATTCCAAATTTATAAATTACATTGTTATTGTTAAGGATACGAAAGATGAATGAGGATGTCTCTCTGCCCTGGAGAGAGATTATGTAAATGAGGACATGAATTTTTTTTGTTTCATAAAGAGAATGTATATTGCACTAAGCAATTTGCCTTGTACATATAATTAGAACAAAGACCATCCCTGTCCGATGCTGAAGAAAGGCTGCGGAGCCTTTTCAGAGGAAGTTTTTGTTTTCCTTCACGGTTCACAGGGTGTTGTAGCTTGAACTTTACCACGGTTTTATGGCCAGAGGATGTGCAAGGCCTAAACCAAACGGATCCATCTCATTGGACTTTCACCTAACTCCAGGTGTGCCTTATTGTATGCGTGTTTACTTAGGTGAGTGTTCCTTTTATGGAATTTTCTTTCCTTCCACCTAAAGACCAAACTTCCATCCTATTCGAAATGTCCTTCTAATAGTTTATGCAAAACAGACATTAACATAACCACTAGATGGCAGTGAATTGGTACAAAATGGCAGATGTGGCCAGATGCTCGCTTAGTCAAAACAAAACAAACCAAAAAGGTAATGAAGGAATGGATTCTTCATGGGTGCTCTATACCCATCTTGTCTTTGGCCTTGAAGGATCATAGACGCCATTGTTCACCATCCAAGCCATGGGTCTTTGGGAATGCTAAAGACATGAGCAGAAAGCAGCAGGCAAGCCCCAGGGGGAGCCAACTGGATTCTGGAACCCACAGCCTAATTGTGACACATGGTTCTATTTCTAGTGAATTACGGGATCTCAGGGAAATGTTTGTGCTAGACCTTAGTTTTCCAGCCATCACTGTCACAACAGCAAGAGTACATCCTCCTTCACAGGACACAGTGGCCGGGGAGTGGCTCACTGAGAGCCTCTTGTAGGTGGAAGGGACTTAATAAATGAATGGTACAGAATCTTCCCAAATGTTTAGGATTTTTTCAGACTTTTTAATGGTGATGCATGAATTATTTATTTGTGCTCAGTGACAGGTGTGTGGTAAGCTATTCTCAAACACATTTCTTTGTCCAAACCCAGACAGTTCATAGTAAAATAGAATAAGAAATACATGCAAAAACAAACAAGAAATCTGATCAAGTTTCACCTCCCAGTGAGTGTTTTTGATGTTCAGAGCTTTGGGAGATTGCTTTGAGCTGCAGATCTGGCACCGTGGGTCTCAAGTGTCTGTACACAGCACAGTTCTGCATGGCCCTATGCCACGCTTGTTAGTGTGAGTGCCCAGCTGAGGGAGCCGCGGGAGGACCGAGCTATTGCTTCTGCTCTCCTATTACGCAATGACTTTTACTTTATCAAGATCATGCCTTCAGAATTCCCACCTGGCAAAAACGGTTTCACAAAAAGCAGAAGAGAAAAAATGAGCAATTTTCTGTCCTCAAGCACGAGCGCTCTTGATGAAGAAAGGGGCGTCTATTGGAGCAGGCTCCAAGAGCTCAGAACGAGCAAGAGAAGATGATGTCTAAAATTTTCCTTACCAGGGAACTTTATCTTCAAAGCACCAAGGCACAATGCCATGTTCCAGGAAAGAAAATCGCCAAAGGGATACCAGAGTCCTGTCTGTGAGTGATTCTCCTGACGATGTCACATTCTGGTTTCTCCTTAGTGTGTTCTTGGCAACGTGTTCCTTATCACTTCCCCGTGAAGGTGCGGCCTCTCCTCCACTGTCAACCCTCCAAGACAGAAACCAGCCTTCCTCCTGGGTCTTTCCTTTCATTGTAATCTCCAGGAAGCTTATAACTTGTATAGTAAGTACTCTCTTTGAAGACGTTTGATAAATGTGGGGCTTTAGCTCTCTATTAGAAAAAGTCTGGCATGTTCAGATATTTTCAGAGTTAGACACATCTGGGAGCAACGTGAGCTCTCTCAGAAAACACATTCGTTATGTGTGACTCAGAAAAGGGAAACTGAACTTACGTGTTTGTAGGAACCGGAGGCAGAGCTCATAATAACGAGCGAGACTAAGTGTAATTGGGAGGTGGGATTTCCCCGGTGGTTTTGCACATATGAGCTAAAATAAACACCCGTCTAAATATTGGTAGCATAAGGTAAAAGCAACATCAGCTGTGTTGTTTTAATCACATGGCATCAATGCTGTGCAAAATATTTCTTAATACGAAACAGTCCTGTTGGTGAGCAGCTGATGAGAGCAGAACGTCAACCAGTCAGGTGTCAGTCAAGTGAATGGAACTATAGGCCGCCCGTGACGGTCCCTTAGTGATGTCCCCGGTGACATCCCTGAGCATGGGGATGAGCCCAGATCCTCAGCAACACAGTCCTGTTGGTGGGCCAACTCCCTCATCCAAGGTTTACATCTTGAGATCTCTGTTCAACGCACTTTGATCTCAAGGTAAAAGTTACTCATCCTCAGGGTCCAGCAGGCAAGGCCTCCCACCGCCTTGCGGAAGCACCTATACTGTGACAGTCCATCTCCTGTAAAGGCATTTTGATAACAGTATTTTGTGTCTGTTCCTCCAAGATCGCTGATGGGTTTGAGGGAATGGGGACCTTGTGACTCTTTTGTCTTTCATCCTTGCCATGAAAATAATGAAGACATTTTATGTCGCCTCTTACTGATGGCAGTTGGAATCAGACAAGGTCCAACTGAATGTAGGGAAGTCTGTAGTGAGCAAAGAAGGCAAAGTAGCAAGTTCTTCTTTCCGTTGTCACCCAGTCTGTTTCCACCTGGAGCCCTAAACCACAGAAGGGATGGGCATGAACCACCAAGCTTGCATGCCCAAATCATATGTCAGCCTTTTAAATGTCATTCTGGTGCATGTTCCATAGATTGGCCTCCTGTAAGCATGAAGGCCTACAAGTTGCTTCATTTCGACATTACCATTTTATGTGGTGCCACTTAACAGACTTCCAAACAACTATGTGTTGTAGGAGGTTTCCATCCTTCCTGATCCCATAAACCATATTATTTGCAGTACTGTTTGGCCAATAGCTTAAGCGTATTTCTGGCTAACTCATATCTTAATTAACCCATCTCCATTAATCTATGTATCACCATGAGGCTGTGACTTAAGGGGTAAAGTTTCCGTGTCTGTCTCCAGCAGGGCTACATGGCTTCTCTCTACTCAACCTCCTTTCTCTCAGCATTCAGTTTAGTTTGCCCAGCCTACCTCTGTTCTGCTCTGTTAAGGTCCAAAGCAGTTTCTTTATTAATCAGTGGTAATCACAGCATACAGAGGGGAATCCCACATCAACTATGTGTACAAATGGAAACTATGCTTTCTTGTAATTGGTGAGTTAGTTGGCGTATGGAAGAATGCTTATGGGAGGGTTAGTTTGGTGACTCTCAAAGGATCCAGGGAGGCCTGTTTTTGAGGTTTTTGCTTTGTAAGCTCCATGGAATCGTAAGGGCCATTTAGCAGGAGATCTACAAGCTGGTGGAGGATGGGTGGATCAACGGCTTCCTTGAATCTTCAGAAATGTAGTAACTTTCCTTGACTCTAAGAATCCATTTGTTCCAGGGCTTCATGGATACATTCTTTTGTGTTTTCCCCATTAATTTCAAAGAAAATTGTATGAATAAATGTTTTAAAATATCTGACTGCAAAAATATAACACAAGCTGTCACATTTTTTTTATCCACATGAGTGACGAGGTTCATTTTCCAGCATGCATTTGGTCACGGTGGAGATTATGTATCACAGCGAGACATGTATAACTTGGTAAAACTCCAGCTTCATAATTTGTCATAAATTTTGGCATATTCAACTCTCTGGTTACTTGGAGAGAATTTTTCTAAATGACTTTTGTCCAAAGATCAGCCAAGAGACACACAGCTAACACAAACAAAAGTCCCATTGTCTTTCCTGGATAAATTTTGTTCACCATATGGTTTATCACTTTGAAAACCACTCTCCTGAAAAGCATTAGTATTTTCCTATGGCTGTTCTGTCCTTTAGTTGACTGCCAGTGATGGTGTCCTTGGGGTTGCTTTATTTGCAGCACGTTTGTTCTGATAGACCTATTATTTTATGATAGAAAATTCTTTTTTTTTTCTGGTTAGATACCATATACCAAAATTTTAATTGATTTATCAAGACCAGGTGAACAATTTATTTATTTTGTTTTTTTGGTTTGTTTATTTATTTATTAAAGATTTCTGCCTCCTCTCCCCCACCGCCTCCTATTTCCCTCCCCCCCCCAGTCAAGTCCCCCTCCCTCGTCAGCCCAAAGAGCAATCAGGGTTCCCTGCCCTGTGGGAAGTCCGAGGACCACCCACCTCCATCCAGGTCTAGTAAGGTGAGCATCCAAACTGCCTAGGCTCCCACAAAGCCAGTATGTGCCGTAGGATCAAACAACTATGATGGAAAATTCTGAGGAAGAGGAAAAGTAGAGGCAGCGAGGCAGTATGCTCGTCTCCTGGCTCTGACCGTCATCCGCTCCTACGCAACATTCTTCCCTCTGCGTGGCCCCTCACCCCCTTCCCATTCTCTGATTTATTTTTAAGCACCTTGAAATGTCATATCAGCTCTGAGTAGCAGAGAAGTATCTATGTGTTATATGCACATTCGTATCTTTTTTAAAGAAATGGGCCTGTGCGTTGCAAATGTAGCCTCCACATCAACAAGCGTGGGCCCTCCATGTGAGTCTCCACGGTTGACACACGTGCAGTCGTCACCCCCCCCCCTAATTGTACAGGTGCGTTTTTATTGTTTGAATCAAGACACAAGGTTTGCACACAGCAGCCAGTGAGTCTTTGACGTCTTTCCTTATTCATTACTCTCACATTCCTCCTCACAACTACCTCTTCTCTCGCTCGCGGGCTGACCTGTGTGGAGGGGGGCTAATTGCACCCCAGTTGTCGCTTCATGGTTCTGCTCCTCCATCCTCTGTTTCCTGTACATGGCAGTTAGATCTGGAAGCTTCCGTAGAGTCGTTCCCTTCCAGTGACTTTGTCTGGCAGTAAGCGACATCTTCTCTTCATCAGACATTCGTGATGATGCAGTGATGGCCGCCTATCATTCCATCTGCATTTATGGCCTGTGGTGAGGAATTTTCTGCTAGAACCAGTTTGATTCCTTGAGATACAACTGATATTTGGACCTCAGGTGGGGGTCCATCAATGATCCTCCTTTAATTACTGCTTCTCACATTGAATTGGTTCCCTTAACTCATTAACCATGACCAAACACTAACCATACCAATATTCTTATTTTTTTTTTTAATTTTTTTTTTTATTTTTCGAGACAGGGTTTCTCCATAGCTTTTGGTTCCTGTCCTGGAACTGGCTCTTGTAGACCAGGCTGGCCTCAAACTCCCAGAGATCCGCCTGCCTCTGCCTCTCGAGTGCTGGGATTAAATGCGTGCCCCACCACTGCCCGGCTTCATACCGATATTCATTAATCAAGTGTATTGTTATTTTTATTAGTGTTGCTGTTGTCTTGTAATTAACACATGGGAGCTTATCTAACGAATATCAATTCTGTTTGAGGGGATCTTAGTCATACCTGGTATTCGCTCTTCTTACAACTGGTTTGAGGAGATGCCCTAAGAGTCCTGCTGATTTCTTTAGTGAGCCTTAGCACTAGAAGAACACCGCTTGGCTTGTGTGGGTGGTCATTGCTATTCTGGCCTTTGTTGCTAGACTTTCCAGCAAGTAGAATTGGAAGCTCTGCCGTATTTTGTGAAGGGAGAGCCTACCAGCGATTCATGCTGCCCTTTCTCCTTGGAGAGCAGTAAGAGACAAATCTCTTGCCTCTTTTCTCCCATACCCAAAACAAGGCATTAGAGAGAATTCTGTGCTTATTTCACAGGGCCTCAAGAACATCTGTATAATGATAAAACTATCATTCCCACTGACGAGACTGTTTGAAAGCATTCCCCGATTGCTGTCATCAGCTATTCCTCCTGTACTTGTGGTCGAGAATCCTAGAACCGCCCGAAGTCAAGTCCCTGCATGTGCTCCCTGGATGCAACACCAGTGACCAGCTTTGTAGCTACGTGTAATAATAGCTTTTAGGGTACATACTTTTATGCTGACGTTAAGTTAATTTCTACAATTTAAAAAAAAAAAGGCCTCCTTGTTCCAAGGCATAGAGGAATTTAGCAGCTCCTGCTGTCCTCGCCACCATAACCTCCCTCTCCTTATCTGTTTAACCATTTCAATAGTTTTTCAGGTTTGCTCATGTTTTATCTTTCTGCTTGTTTCACATAGAAGCAAAACACTTATGTACCTATATACCAAAGATAAAGACAAATGAGTGGTGTGTGTGTGTGTGTGTGTGTGTGTGTATGTGTGTGTGTGCCGTGTCTTAGTTGCTTACTCCCTTGGGCATATCTTGTGGCATTTATACAGGTATGCATGCATTTTTTAGAAAAGGTTAGCTCTGATGTTTAGCCTTTATTTTCATTGTTGGTAAATTCCTAACCAGACGATTTCCCTTGATTCTGCACAGTTGTGTTAGCAGTTTCTAATTGTTACTGGTTTATTTTATGCCTTCCTGAAACAATGTATCGGCCTTCTAAAACTGTCTGGTGGCCACCCCTAGGCACTCGGCTTTGCTAGTCCTGATGAGATACATGTTTGCTCTCAGCAGAAAGGAAAGGGGCCACCTGCTGCTTGGTCTCCACACTGCTGGGGCTTAAGGAAAAGGCAGCAGACTTTAAGGAAGAGAGAGTGCGAGTCTAGAAAAGAACTCTTCAATTGTTTTATCTGCCAGAACACTCCAGGCATATTTTTCCTTCTATTGACTGAAAAAGATGTCATTTTCAGGATTCCAGGGTGCTCCTTTCGTTGTATCAAATTTACCCCCTGTCTTCGTCCGAGTTCTAGTGCTGTGAAGAGACACCATGACCACTGCACCACTTACACAAGTAAGCATTTAATCCAGGTTTGTTTACAGCTATAGAGGATGAGTCCATTATCATCATGGCGGGAAGCATGGTGGCAGGCAGGCATGGTGCTTGAGAAGGAACTACGAACTAAATCCTCATGGCAAAGCAGTGGGCTAGGGGGATGGGAGAACTGTGGGGGGAATTTTGGGGGGTGGAGGGGGACATTGAAAAGTGGGAGAGCAGGAGGGGAGACCTGGATCTAGCTTCCTGTTTCCCCATGTCCTAGCCTGAAAAGAGGAATTTTGTTTGAGATTTTAAAAGGTTTTGTCATTTTATATGTAGGAAATTCATTCTGCTGTTTATTCACTAGACAGCAGAGACTCTATGTACCCGACTGAAGAGCCCCATGCTTTGGCAGTAACTTCTGTGGCGACCACAGCACTTCTTGCAGAAACTGCAGCCCCCAGGAGCTATTTCAGAACATTGAAGGGGGCATTTTTAGATTGTTAGAATTGAGAGGTTCAATTAGAGTTTGAGGACTAGTATGGCAAGTATTGGCATATGTTAGTGTTTGTTCCAGGTACCTAGTATTTTTTAACATGGTTTCAAACCCTCATGTGTAAATGGACAAACCAATGCTTCTTGGTGATTATAAACCTTGATTTAACTTTATCTTATGTATTTTACATATAATTATTAAGTATTCTTTTTCTACAATTAAAACTTCAAGGATGCAAGGGGAAATGGTTTTGTTTAGAGTCATTTGTCATTTCAAAATAGATAGGATAAATGTCATTTATGGTGGTTAAATCTCTGAGTCATCAATAGTATTAATTCTGAATTTGAAATTTGTTTGTGGATACTGCTGGAGGAGGGGCTGAGTAAAAAGTTAAGAATTTTAAAGTATATTTCATGGAAATAAGAAATTACTCCTTAATTCATTACAAAGGCTATTATTAGTTTTGAGGACCATGAGCTAGCAAAGGATTTTCTGAATGACACTGTGCATGCATGCATGCGTGTGTGCGAGTGTGCACGTACATGCATATGTGTGTGGTGTGTGTGTAGTGTGTGGTATGTGTTGTATGGAGTGTGTGTGTGTGTTCACATGTGTACATGCTCAAACATTTGCTGGTCACAGCTTCAAAAGGCAGATTGCTAGTTTCTGGCAGGGACACAGGTACAGTTGTTTGAGAACATGCAGGAAGCTGGAGGGAAGAGGAACCCAATGATGGCTTGAAAGATTTGTGGCCAGTGTGTATCTTGTCCCTGACTCTATCCTAGCATGGTGGGACCTGATTTTGATTCAGGACCCTCCCTAAGGTTCCCATCAGCTAAAGGCATCCTTTTCAGATGAGTGGCTTGGTCTGTCAGACTTGGGCTTCCCAGCCTGGGAATGTAAATAGCTCGGGGCACTTTCTCAGAGGACCCTCGTCTCTCATCCATATCTTTCAGAGCTAAGGCTGAGCCACCCGGTGAGGAGGCTCCCAGTGCACACTGTGGCTGGTTTCAGGGCCCCCTTTTTCTCCCCAAGGGAGCCTTCACTGCTGGAGGCCTTTGTTCCTGAGTGCCTCAGCGGGACACCATCCAAATCCAAGCTTCTGATGAATTATACTGCCAGACTTGGGACTAGCTAGGCTTCTCTTTGGAACTGGGCGAACCAGGCTAATTGCAAACAGCCCTCTGTCAGGCAGCTGGCGCCCTTGAGGGCCAAGCCGAAAAGTCTGGGCTTGTCTCCACTCCGTATGGGGCCACGATTAGCTTGGCATCCCATGGGTCAGGAAAGGCCCGCTTCGGCAGAACAAGAAGAAGGATTTTTGTTGGCTTCCCTCCCCCGTTAGACTGCTGTCTCTGTTACTTGATTCTGAATTACGAGGCCAGGATGGTTTTTAAGTTTCATCTCTTTGGCCATGCCCTGCTGACAATTGCGGCTTCGGATACGATGCCTTTGACTGATGTCTCTGTGACCAAATATACAAGCAGAGCCGGGATCCACTTCAACACGTGGCCTTCACCACCTCGCTACCGGCAGGATGCTCACTGCTCAGTGCAACGATAAAAAGTGTGCTGACCTCGTTCCCTTGTGTTCGGTGAACCTCTCGGCAGGATCCAGAACACTGGGGTCCGAACAAAGATGCTTCAGAACGCTGTGCCTGGAAAGAAAGTCCTTTTGCCAACAGCAGGAGGAGAGTTCCCAGTCCCGCTTCACAGATCCCTGGGGCTCAGGAAGTCTGTGGATTTCTCTCATTTTGCTTTCAAGTGAAAGTTCCGGGATGAAACAACAGAGACTTAGGAAACTAAAGACCAGGATGTGGCGCGCTGAGCAGACACGCGGCAGGCTTCCTTCACGGGGCTCCATCATTTAGCAATCTATTATAGCCCTGTAGGTCCGTTTTCAACCATTAATAGCAGCATATCTCCCCTACTCGTGGTTAACCTTTCTGTTATTCGTTACCTATGATCAACTGTGGGCCAGTAATATTAAACGGAAAATTCTAGAAATAAATAATCCACAAGCTTTCAATTGCACGTTCCTCTCTATAGCGTTTCAAGGTGCTATCCGTCCAGGATAGGAATCATCTGTTTCCCAGCGCATCCATGCTTTATGTGTTCCTCGTTGTTAGGTTCTGCTAGCAACTGGTTTATCTTATTCATCCTGGGAACCTTTATTTTACTTACAATGGCCTCAAGGGTAGGGGCAATAGCAGTTCAGCCTTGCCAGTGAAGGATTCCAGGGTCCTTTGAGTGTGACAATGTTAAACTTCTCAATAAGGAAAGAAAATCATGTCATAATGTTGCTAAGATTTACTGTACAAGACATTTAAAGAGAAAGAGGCCGGATTCACGTAACGTTCCTCACCGTGTGTTACAATAATTGTTTCACTTTATAATTATGGTTCTCAATCTCTTTCTGGGTCTACTTGTAACTTAACCTTTCCTGTGAGCACACAAAAGTGACGTCATACATGTAGAGTTTAGCAGTGCTCACTGTCTCAGGGATCTTGGACTGTATCCCCCAAAGGAAAAGGAGAGACCACTGATCTCAAACACAGTGCTGCCTAAGTTCTCAAAGCATTCAGAGCCGAAGATGTGCTTCAAACACCCAGGCTCAGGCAAAAAGATTTGGGGGCCGCTTCTTTCCTTAGCATGCCTTTCAAGGTTGCTCTCCCACACATATCTCCTTCAGGAAGTGTGGGGAGACGGGGGAGCAGAGCCCAGCTGGAAAAGCGTGTCGAGAGATAGTGCATGCCAGCTGGGAACAAGTCTGGCGTGAGCAGAACCCCACACAGAAGGCCGTTACAGGGCTTAGGCACCTTGCTTTTCTTGCTCTGTATTTGTGTTAAAACAGAGGGAAACACGTTTAATCTAGCCTTTTCTGCCTGAGAAAACAACCACTGTCCTCTACGAAGGTCACCAACGGTCATCTGCCCCATCTGTGGCAGCGGCTAGGATTCGGTGGGGAAACAGCTGCCCGACGTGTACATGTGTTGGTGTGCTGATGTCACAAGGGAGTGCAGCTTAGGTGTGTAGGGGGTGTGGTGTGCACTGAAGACGGGATCCATGTGGAAATCGCTGCAGCTGTTTACAAGACATGGTTCCTTCAGTCACGTCCCCCAGACTTGCCGTCATTGCATGGTCTGCATTTGGCACTAAAGAAGGAGCTTACCGTCACAATTCTGAAAAACTGTCCATTGGGAAGATTTGCTATCCGTGTTAAACAACTTGTTGCAAGTTAGTCCTGTGCCTACAACTCTCTAGAGAGGAGATTTGCCGAAGACTTGTCTTTCTCAGTTCATTTGGTCCAAACAAGCTGGAAAGTAAGGGGTGAGAGAGACGCCTCCCCTCGAGTGTGCAGAGTTTTCAGATGGAGAACCATGGCAGGCAGAAGCCCACCAGGGCGGCTGCTGGTTCTGCAGCTGCCAAGGATGCTCTGCGGGGCAGTTTGCAAATGGAACATTTTCTTGCTATCACAGGGAAACAGCACAGGGCTGGGCGGGTTCTGATTTCTGTGGCTAAAACCTCTATCTCCCGTTACCACAAGCAGAAACATAAACAGAGTCCCACGTCCACCCGGATGAAAATTTAATGGATGAAAAAAATAGGATATTTGTGTACAGAAACAAATATGAGGCGTGTGTGTGCGTGCACACACACACACACACATACACACACCTATGCTATCCGAGGCTGCAGAAATCTGAATATCAATGGGTTACAGACATGTCAACTTCCTGGTTATGATTCTATACCATAAAATGGTCATAAATCATTAACAGTGGGGCATGAGTAAAAACACATCAAGGATTTTTTTCTTTCTTATCATTGCATTTAAATTTTTATTTGTCTCAAACTAAAGCTGCTTCGTTGTTTTAAAAAAAATCAAAAAGTAAAAAAGTACACGCTTCATTGAATGACTTTTTATTCCTAAACTATTGGTTTATGCTCTCACAGCTAATGAGAAATGAGAGGAAGCAGGAGTTTGCGTCATTGTTGCGATAAATTCCTGACATAAGCAACTCAGGGCTTTACTCCTACCCTTCCAAACACCAGCCTGTCACCCAGGGAAGGCAAGGCAGGAGCCCAGAGGCAAACCGTGAGGCAACACCACAGATGACCCCTGCTTGCCGGCTTACCTCTATGGCCTGCCCAGATTGTGCCCTTATACAAGCCAGGCACACCTACTTAGAAGTGACACAGCCCTCAGGAGCCTGGGTCCTCTCACATCAACCATTAATTTAAAAAAAAAAAAATACACCCAGACTTGACCATAGGCCAGTCTTGTGGAGGTAATTCCTCAAACGAGATTCCCTAGTCCCAGGTGACTCTAGTTTGTGTAAAGTTGACAAATCCTAGCCAGCATACCAGTTGGCACATGTGAGGCCAGGGGTTGTGCTACATAGACGGACTAACCCAGTAGCCCAATTATAGGGCAATATGATAGCCAGGTGTTCAGTTATTTTCGTATGCAACATATTGGAGAAGCACTTTATCCTGATTTGTTGTGGGAGCTCCTTTCCGCTCCTTCAGCCAATAGCCGCTGAGACACCAGCCCATTGGGGTATGGTCTCTCTCCCTTTAAAAAAGTGGCCACTTCCCTCTCCTCTCTCTCTCTTGCTTCCTGCTCTGCTTCCAGCGGCGACAACTAGACTCCCTTCCTGATTGCACAGAGGGCTGTTGTCCTCCATCACTGATTGGCAGATAAAAATAAAACTTTGACAGCTATGGTTGGAAAAACAAACAAACAATCCTTTATGGTTTCTAATAAAGACACCTGCCGACACCAGGAATGGATGCAAGTTCGTGGTCCATGGATGTGAACAAAAGAAATCTAGGAACCTCTGCTAATGTTTTCAAATGAAATGTGGATTGAGCTGACAGATAATAGTGTTGACTATACACTGCATGTAGAGAAGCTCTCCGGTCTGTCTCTACCCTCTGCCTACACGTCCGTCTATCTGCCTACCATCTACCTACTTATCACCCGACACATCTGATCTATTGCATTCCTTGGAGGAGACATCTTAAACTCTTACACGGAGATAATTGAGTTAGTTCCTACATAATGTTACATATAAGATTATGTTAGATGCTGACAATAACAATACGCAGAGGGCTTCCATAAGCACAGCACGGGTTATGACCAGGAAACAGACACTGATGCAACCCGCTAGACTGGCAAATGACTTTTAAAAAAACAATCAAGCAAAGCTCTAGCTTGAAAGTCATTGTGCGAACAGTTTGTTAACCACTACAGTGCATTGCAAGAAGCACACCGAGCCTCTGAAAGCAACCCTTCCCCAGGTTTGCTCCAAACTAGGGAAGCACTGCGCCCTGTCTGTTTTCTCCTCCTTGTTTCTGTTTAGGGTCAGGGGCCACAGGAAAGGGTGGAGAATGACTTCAGATGCTTTCTGAAACACTCACAGGACACTATAAGGCTGTGAGATGGGCTTTGGGCACAGGGTAACTAAACCTAGCGTGGCACGTGGCACTAATCATCAGCTTGCCAAAGCCCCTGACAGGCAGTAAATTCTGCCTCGGCATAGCCAAGCTATGCAGACAACTGCAACTCAAGAGTTGGTGTGATAGTTACTTTCCTGTTGCTGCAGTAACACGCCATGACCAAGGAAACGCCTATGACAAAGATTTGGGTCGGACTTACAGATCCAGACCGTTAGAGCCCGTGGCAGCAAAGTGAAGGCAGAGTGTCAGGAATGGCCACCATGAGAGGTCACATGTTAAACCACAAATAGGAAACAGAAAGGCTAACTCCCTTCCCAGCTCTGGAGAAGCAGGACTTTGCACACTTTATAGTTTGCCATTGCAAATGTACTGCAATATATTTAAACTACTTTCTAACTTTTTCAGACTTGGTGAGTGTGTGTGTGTGTGTGTGTGTGTGTGTGTGTGTGTGTATACATGTGCATGATCATGTCGGTGCACATCGTGTATTTTAGTGTGCCTGCACATGTGTGTATGTGCATGTAGAGGCCTTGGGTGTCCAGGTAAGTTACACTGAGTGACAGCAAGCCTTAGCAATCACCTGTATGTACACCCTGACATTGAAATTGCAGGTTCATGCCATTATACCCAGCTTTTCACCTGGATTCTTGGGATCTAACCAAAGCCCTTGTTTATCCTAAGCTATTTCCCCAGCTCTGGTCTTGGTGAGTTCTTTTGCTGTTATTGTCGCTGGGCTGCCACCACCATCTCTCATTCACGGCACTATGCTCATGGAACTGCTTTTTTTTTTTTTTTGACACATTATTATTCTACTAAGTGAAAACAAAAGCAACGGAAAAATTATTAGCTTATCATAAAATTCCCTGATGGAAATTTTAGTGTAACTGATTTTCAGTTTTCCTTTGAGCTACAGATATGGTAGGTTTTTTTTGTTGGTTATGTAAATGAACAGCAAAATGTGAATCACACTATTACGTGTCCAAGAAAAACATATTAATGTCCTGTTTTATAAAGAGAGGCGAAAAGACCGTAAACTTTGTTGGCATGGAAACATTTTGGCATTGTGCAACCTGTAAAGAATAGGTGTGAGGGGGAAACTGTGATAATGAACCTATTTGGTAGACTCACTTCCTTGTCTTCAATGATAGTTTGAAAACCTAAAACAGAATTCTAGAAACAGTACTTCATTTGTTTAGTCTGCGTACCATTCTGAAGGGTGTTGAAATAGCCCATCATCTAGTTCCATTCTGTACAGATTATGCTCATCCTTTTGTTGGTCTAGCCACCCTACATATGCTACCTGCTTCTTAGCCTCTCGGTGCTTGTCTCAATGACCAGGTCAGAGTCAGGACAAGTAACACAATGCCGTGTTCAAGTAACTCTTATTTTACTTTATTGTAGCATTAACATGGAAGGAGAATGAGATGGATAATTTGGATGGTCAACTTGATTAAAGAACACCTAAAGCAATACTGATGGATGCACACTTGGGGTGTGTTTTTGAGTGCATTTCCAGAGTCATCTAATTGAAGGGGAAAGGTCTAGAATGTGGGTGGAACCATCCAAAGAATTAGGAGCCTGGACTTAATTTGAAAAGGGGGGGAGGGGTGAGAAAGCCAGCTAAGCACTAAGCACTGGCCCTTTTCTTTCTCTGCTTCATGGTTGGCAGTGTGGACCAAGCAGCTCCCACGACCATACTTTCCCCACCACAAAGGACTGCGCTCATCTAAACCATGAGCGCAAACAAGCCCTTGCTCACTTAAGTTGCGTTTGTCAGAAGACAGCCATGAGAAAGGTGACAAATACAAGCGCCGGTGCTGACAGTTCAGATGTGCTAAAATTGAGTCATAACAAGGTCAGAGGAAAAGCAAATACTCTTGGATTGGTAGGAAAAGAAAAACAGACATAAACTGAGTCTGCTTCCACCTGTAGGGAGAACTAGGAAGTAAACTCAGAAGTTGAGAGAGTTCAGCTGTGGTCCTCTGGGGTTGTTGAGACATCTTTTGCAGGTAAGGCAGAGAGGATGCTGTCTGGAGATCGCAATGGATCCCACATTGGGGGCAATAAGCACATGGGAACCAGGACAGGATGGTAGATAGATAGGGCATAGTAGGGGTTGGTGCTACACTAAGAACATTAAGAATTGAAACTGCCATGTAAAGATGGTGCCAGCTTCATGCTGACCACTCAAGTGAGTCTAACTAAACACCGAAACACCTTAAGGCTCCTGACCTTCCCGATGATGCTTGTTGTTTTTGAGTTCAACACATGGTGACAGAATGCCTCTCTGCACTTGTTTGGGGCGTCTGATATGAAGTCGTGTCTATTTAATCATGTAGAAGAGGTAACATTTTAGACTGTCTTATTAAAGGAAGAGAATATTCTTTATTATAAAGCACTAAATAGATACTAAAGGAAATATTTAAAGCCTTAGTTATATTGTTTTAAATGAGAAATTCATGGTTTTCAAGAATGGCTGTCTTGGCTCTAAAAGTTTCACTACAGTTGAGTGAACTTTGCAATTTTCTATAGCTGCATTGCAAGCCTCACTAAATCAAAGCCATTCCAGACACTCAAACAGACAAACTCAGCCTCTATCTGTATGAACATGGATGGAGATCTTGAGTTATTTTCTTATTCTAATTACTCAATCATTTATAGAGAGAGAGAGAGAGAGAGAGAGAGAGAGAGAGAGAGAGAGAACTTCACTTTGCCTTTGAGTTAAATATTGATCAAAAGATAAATGCTCTTCATTTTGCTACCCAAATGCCTTAGCTTTTGCTTCTTGTTTTGACTGGTGAACCAGTTGAACTGGTCACTGTTCATCAAGATTCTCACACAAGGTCTAACACTCAATTCCCCCCATGTGGACGAAGGCAAATCAAATGTTTTAGGGTCTACTTGGACGAAGGCAAATCAAATGTTTTAGGGTCTACTGTAACATGGCTACAGTAAGTCCCCCACATAAAGGACAAATCTTTAAGTTGCAAAAGGCTCCCCAGAGATAATAAACATAGATAGCACAACCATAAAGAAATATTTGTTTTAAATCGTTGCATAGTTTCTTGTTGTTGTGTGCAACAAACAGAACTGTACTGTGTTTTAAGCAATCAATGCATTGCTTCATGTTCCTGCTGTCTGACTAATCTCAGTGAGTCTCAAAGCAGGACAGAGGATCTAGCTGGTTTCTGCCGAGGAGGAAGAGGAGAGGCAGACGTTCCCGCCACAGTGATTACATTGACAGTATAAAATCTCTTTCAGGAAGCTGACACTACAAAGAAATTCATTGACAGGGAATCCTCTTCCCAGACACAATGGAAAGATTCGGGATTCTTGAGATTAGAGAGCCTGAAGGTTCTCCATCATCACCTGGGATCATCACGGGTCACCAGTTTCCTAGCAGGCAAAACAAGAGGCAAAAGCTAAAGCATTTGAAACTCAGTGGTAAATGAAGAACATTTATCTTGTGAACAGCATTTAACTCAAAGGCAAAGTCGAGTACTGTGTGTGTGTGCATGTGTGTGTGTGTGCGTGTGTGTGTGTGTGTGTGTGCAAATAATTTAGTGCTTAGAATAAGAAAAGAACTCAAGATCTCCATCCATGTTCATACAGATAGAAGCCCAGCCTGTCTGTCTGAGTGTCTGGATGGATTTGTTTTAAAGAGTCTTGCAATGCTGCTGTAGAATATTCCAAGAAGCCAGGTGCATTGGTCCCCTCCTGTAGTCCCTTTCTGAAGATGCTTGAGCCCAGGAATGAAATACCAGTTTGGGCAGCAAAGTCAGACCTTGTCTTGTTAAGAAGAAGAAGAAGAAGAAGAAGAAGAAGAAGAAGAAGAAGAAGAAGAAGAAGAAGAAGAAGAAGAAGAAAAGAAAAGAAAGCAGAGGAAGAAAGAAAAGAAGAGAGGAAGAAGAGAAAGGAAAAGGAAAAAAGAAAGGAAAGAAAAGGAAGGAAGGGAGAAGCAACATTTTAAGTTTTTTTTGGTGTCCAACAAAGCACAAGAAACTGCACAGGAAAAAGCCCATGAATCCTCAACCCTACACAAAGAACTACAGGCAACTGAGGAGAGCTGGGAGCAGAGAGGCTGCCCTCCTTAGGGAAGAGCACACCAATCAGTTGTCCATGGCCAAACCGGCAGTCCTGAAAACATATATACAAATAACATTTTATGGAATTAACAGATTATATTTAAGAAATATATGTGCAGACATGTATTCATATTAATGAAAATAGAAACCATGAATTTGAAAGAGAGAGAGGAGAGATATGGAAGGGCTTGGAAGGAAGAAAGGGAAAGGAGAAATGTAATCAAATTATAATCTCAAAAAATAAAATAAAGGGTTTTTTGGTGCCTAACCTTTAGAGAAACTTTCCTCCTGCTTATTCTGGACTGTGCTCATAGACCCCTTTGAAGTCTTAAAAACTGGGTAGAATATTCCCAAAATACGAAATTTTCAAAAATAATTACAATGGAGGAAAAAATATAAAGGAGAGTAGGTGTAGAGTCCTTCCATGTAAAGACACAAGACAATCTTGACGGTCATAAAAAGATTTACAAGTTGGGTTTATCAGATTTTGAAGTTTCCATGGCACAGGCAAACAATCAGCTTTGGGAAAGAGCATTCTGGACTATGGGAATGAGCCCAGTTCTTGAGAGCTTCCAATGAGTTCTCCCTCCAGTATTTACCATTCGGAAACAATGGAGATCGCAAATAAGATAGGACCAAACCCAGATACCCAGATGGTCTGAGCAGGTGTCTTCAGAAAAGCCTCTTTGCAAAGCCTGTTGGGGCAGGTTCCTCTGTTCTTAGGAGGAAGCCGGAGGAGCCACTGACTGAGCCACTGAAACACTATTGTATTTTATTCGCTCTGGGATCAGATGAGTCTCAGTATCAATACTGTATTTGTCTTATGGCTGAAGGGGAAAGTGGCCTTCCCTGTGGTTCTATTTTGAAACCTCAAGGATTGCTTTCTATCGGTGATAGCAAATGTGGGTGACTCACAAGCACCTGAGTTTGGCATGGCTTCCCTTGTCGTCATGAGAACCCGAAACATGGTGTGAGCAGAGTTCAGGCTTAATTGACCAAGAAAAGGAATTCTTTTTGGGTGCTCACCTCAGGGTTGTTTTGCTGTGAGTACTGAAAATAAATTCTGACGCTCCAACGCGAATGTCTGACCTCACCCATGCAACAAGTCTGCGCGACACGATTTTAGTCACAAAGTGAGACAGGCCAGGGCCTGTGCAGAGGGGAGATGAAAGAATGAGATGGTTCAAAACTCTAGGCAAATATCCTTTTGATCAATTGCAAGATTTAGAAATGTTCTGTCTTTTATTGAATCTGTAAGCCAGGTAGGAAATAAGGAAGAGGACTTTGCTATAACAGAAGATCTGTTTGTATGCACACACACCCTGATGCAACCCACTGTGTGTGTGTGAACATGTGCAATTGCATGTGTGTGTGTGTTTAATAGGTTGAGGCAGAAAGATCTTGTGGGTTTAAGTGTGGCCATACATCTCACAATGAATTGGAGAAGTCAAACTTCCCCCGACTCTCCCCAGGGATGTTCTGTGTTGTCTACACCCTGCTTTCGCTCCGGCTTCCACTCTGAACAAACACTGTGCTCTCTGCCCAGGGCCAGCAAAGCCAATGTTAGTCGTCATTGTCTTGCTTCACCTCCATATAGGAACTCAGGTCCTTTCTCTTCTCTTGTTTTTTTACCTCTCTTTTTGGTCTTTTCGCTTTGAGGGAGATTCTGCCTAGCTTCTAAGACTCCCAAAGGATCACCACCCAAATTCAAATTCTGAGAAGGGGTATCTCAGTAGGCTTCTAATGTGGCCTGACAACGGTGGGTCTTGACTTCAACGTAATCAGGCATCAAAGAATTCTTCTTGGAATGTTCCACAGCTGTACTGCACGTAGATCCATGCTGGACAGCCCAGTGTGTGGGGACCCCAGCCTGTGTGAGCAGAGGACTGGGCAGTGGGGCATTTCCATGTTCTGACTTTTGCGCTGTCTTCTTCTTGTACATTTCCTTGAATGATCGCCATAGCAGTTGAGAAGACAAGGTAATATCACTCCTGTTTTCAGAGAGTTGAGGTCCAGGACCCAGGAACCTTCATGATTGATCCCTAATGCTGCAACCTTATCGTCTGCATGTACAGAAGCAATCAAAAGAAGAAGCAATTGAGACGACTCAGGAAGATGTCTGGATACCATCACTAGAGGTACACGCCAACCTTTGGCACTACCAAAGTGACTTTTTCCAGAACATTTTTATGTTTACAAATTATACATAGTTGATTTCTGGCAAAGAAAATTAAAATTTTTTTTGATGGTAAAGCATTAAAAGAAATATGTTCAAGGGTCAGGGTTGGTGGCACAGATTTATAAAGCCAGCACTCGTGAGGTAGAAGCAGGAGGATCTTGATTCTAGGTCAGGCCGGGCTATACAGGAAACCTGTTTCAAAAGAAAGAAGAGGCTGGGCGGTGGTGGCGCAAGCCTTTAATCCCAGCACTCGGGAGGCAGAGGCAGGCGGATCTCTGTGAGTTCGAGGCCAGCCTGGTCTACAGAGCTAGTTCCAGGTCAGGAACCAAAAGCTACGGAGAAACCCTGTCTCGAAAAATCAAAAAAAAAAAAGGAAGGAAGGAAGGAAGGAAGGAAGGAAGGAAGGAAGGACGGAAGGAAGGAAGGACGGAAGGAAGAAGTGAACAGCATGAGAGAGGGAGAGAATGAGAGAGAAAGGGAGACAGGGAGAGAGAGGGAGAATGAAGGAATGAAGAGAGGGGAGACAGGGAGGGCGAGGAAAGATGAAAGAATCCTTACCCTTGAAGGGCAAACTTCCCCCAAATCTCGCGATATCTCCAGGATGCTCATGGGCCAAACACAAGCTTCAGTCTGGGCACACCTGGATGTCCTGTTCCCACAGAAGTCTGGTTGTATGGAAACAAATCCCAGATCATTCAGTCCCGGCTGCTTGTTTATAATTCAACAGTAATTTCCTGCATGTGGATCACAGCTGGTCAGGGAGGCCGGTTGGAGGCCTGGATGAAGAGCAAGCAGCACTGGAAACCATGGCCCTTGGCTTTCTCTCTGGAGAAGCATGTAAAGGGGGGTGAAAGTGGGGGACGGGGGCAGAATCTACTATTATCTTGTCCTATTATCATGGTCCTAATGGTTTTGTCTTCCCTCCCTCTCCCAAAAGAAAGAGATGTTTGGGAGAGTCCTCCTGTTGCCTAGAACTCAAGGATGTAAGTCGGGACATAGCTTGCTCATTTAAATCCTGGGTTGCGTCCCTATGTTCTTTAAAAGTCGTGTGTCCTGGAAACTTCCAAAGATCTTTATGAATGATTACTGAAGTTACTTTGGCAGCATACTTTCGCTAAACTCATTAAAAGCAGAACCTTTAAAATCTTGGCTATTTGGGTGGATTTGGGTGAGCTACCGCTTCTTCCCCCATTCCGTGATGTGTGTGGAAAAGCTTGGTGCCTCCCACATTGACACTAAGTGCAGTATCTTCTTAGAAATTAAAACGCGTGCACTCGAGAATCAGTACGTGCAGCAGTCCACGAGAGAATCTGATTCAAAAACATGATTTGAAAGGGTTTCCAGGCCTTGAGGGGAAAATTGGCTTTCATTTGGCAGAGGCTTACTGAATATGAATGGCCGAAAGTGAATATTCATAAGTTCTCTTTTGTCTTCCGGAATACTGACAGTTGTTAGATCCTTAGCTTTTCTGGACTGGGAGGCAAGGGGACCTTGAGTTATGGCCGATACCATGCCAAGTTCTGATTCTGTCATCATAGCCACGTTTTAGCACCACAGGGGATCCACGGCTGCAGCAGGCTGGGCAACCGCATCTCAAGGAGGGAAAGACACTGAATCTCTTTTGCCACAGACATTTAAGCTCTTTGCTGTCTTAATATCTGTACCCAAGTTATGTTTGACTCTAATGGACAAACCACAGACCCCTGGAGAGTGAGTCACACCTGGGGACATGAGGCCACAGAAAGGGCTCGGGTCACAGGGTCATCCAAAGACGAGGCAACTATGCCTTATCCAAGGATCAGCCTGTAGAGCTTTCCTGTGGTCATTTCTGAAGAACACTGCCTGAGCTAATAAGGGCAGTTTCCAGGGACCCTACTTCCAAACAGAGCAGCCAACTGAAGCCCTTGGCATGGGTTTGGTTATAGAGTATTAATATGACGGGAACTTCATTAATAACAAGACCAGCGTGGTAAGTATTGTATTATACAAACTATACACTTTTATTTTTTTTATTATTTTTTATAATGTGTAATGGTGTTTTGCCTGAGTGTAAATCTGGGTATCAGATGTGTCCTTGGTGCGTAAAAATGCCAGAAGAGGGCATCTGATCCTCTAGAACTGGAGTAGTTGACATTGTAAGCCACAAAGCGTGTGCTGGGAATCCTTTGGAAAAGCAGCCAGTACTCGTAGTTGCTGAGCCGTTTCCCCAACTACCCTTTAAACTACCCTTAAAAGACAAACAAAAACACTAAATTTCCTAATTTTCCTCATTGTAAAATGCCTATAAATTTTCTGCTGCTAACCTAATCTAATTACACAGATTATGGGTAAACTGTAGTCTCGAGGAAAACTGAAGATTTTTCCACTTGGAAATAAATATCAATAGAGATATGCATTTGTCTAAGCTGGTTAGGCTCATCATATAGCCCAGGCTGGTCTCAGGTTCTTTGGTCCTGGAATTATATGTGTGTACCGATGCACTCAGCGTAGATTTTAGATCATGGTTGACAATGAATGGGTGGCTCAAATTTCAGAAATGAAAGCTACCCATGAAAAGGGACCACCGTGTATTTGTCTGGGGACTTGCATCTTGCATCCTCATGTCATAACTTCCTGGTGTGGGGGCTTCCAGAACCCCTAGACAAAACAGGATAACAATAGCAATCCCAGATACTATACATACTTAGCCTGAATTTCTTGAACTCATCTTTGTGGCACTAAGTCAGGAATGACCCCTGTGATATGGAGGGTGACGTTGATCTCAACTCAACCTGTGTCTCCTACAAAGGGCAGGACAGCAGAGAAACAGCCCCAATGCCTCACAATCCTAAGCTCTTAGTCAAGCGTTCACAGTTCATAAAAACCCCTAAGGGCACTGGGGGTTTTCTGGATGTAAAAGTTTCATGAGACACTTACTGCAGAGCCAATTCAGGAATGGGCCCTCTGCTTTCAGGGGGGCAGTGCACATCCTCCTTGTTTCTTCTGCCCCTTGACCTCCAACCACTGACCTCACCCTCCCCAGCTTTGTCATTCATCCCTTGTCCCTCTCCCATCATCCTTTGGGGCCTCTGTCCTTCTCATTGCCACCCCTGCTCAAATAACTTTATAGGACAGTAACCCTTGGGGCTTCTCTGTGGGTGCCTGTGGGGATCTCCTGGGTTGTGGGAGGGGTTACCAGAGAGTATGAGAGCAACAGGCAGTAACCACTTCCCCTTCTGATCTCTGTGAGGACAGTCCAGTACGGCAGTGTTTCAGGAGGTTCCTGGTGGGCCAAAGGTTAGCTCTGGAGCTGTCTCTGGCTCTTTCCTCATGCCTGCCTGCCTGTGAGTCAGACTACACCTCCCCGTATGCCTCCCGGGACGTACCAGCCAAAAGATACCACTTCTTAGGTGATGACAGTGTTGAACTGTAGGTGTATGGTAGATACATTTCCAAGAATGAGCAGAACGCCCTTGTACAGGTGACAACAGCAAGCTCAGGTCTTCGGTTTTGTGCAAAACCCAAATTCCCTATTAGTGTTCAGCATCCCAATAAGTACCTTGCTCCCTGCAGGCCGCTGCCTTTCTTCCTGAGCAATTCACCCCTCTCATCACGGCTTGCTGGTGAGTCATTTGTTTACGTGCATAATCAGAGAGATAAATCGGCTGCCGAGAAGGTGGATGTGGGAGGGGAGGAGAAGCTGTGTCGGAGGAACAATAGAAGTGGAGGGAAGGCAAACTCAAGCCAGGAATGAGCCCTGTGAGAAGGTGCAGGAGCTGGAAGGTCTGAGGACGGAGTCCTGTGAAGCCCGGCTTTGTTCCCTGGCCTGCCCACAGTCCATAAAACGACGGGAAGAGAAACTCTAGGGATTAGAGCAGATGACATGTCACATGTGAACACTCTAGAAATAACACAGGGAGCAGGGAGACTTTGCCCTGAATGTGGGAGGCACTGCCGAGGAGCTGGTAGCTTAGAATAAGTTCATCTAACAGAATTTCAAACACCCTGCATTCTAGAAGAATCTTGTCCTAACCCCTGTCTGTTCTCTGGGCCCATTCCCTCCTGTAAACATCATTCGATACCCATTTTAAATTTCCTGTAGCCCCTCAATCATCTCTCCCCTGTGAGGATTAAGTCTCAAGCACTTGACCTTTTCCGTGTTTTCCTTTTGTCTGACCTTCGTGCACACCAACCAACGTGTAGCCCTTTTCTCCCCTGCCAGTCGGCTGTCTGCTATTTCCTTTCGGCAGATTCAATGACTGAACTTTCAGAGAGCAAGCACGGACCTCCCTGCGTTAAGCTCCCTTGCCTCTTTGTCCTTTGGGATCATCTTGTTCCCTCAAATTAAACCTCCCAGCAACGTTCCCCCACCGTCCACAGCACCGCGCCTGATGCCAGACAAGCCCTGCAAGGCTCAGAACCTTAGCTGGCACTTCAAGTTCAGCCAGCTGAGTTTCCATATTTCCTCCACCGGAGAAAGTTGACGAGGAAATAAAAGCTGCGGGAGGGAATGGGGAAGCCAGGGAGCAAAGCCAAAACTGCCTCTACCAGGGAAGCTGTTCAGGTGAGATGGTCCAGAGGCTATGTCCAGTTGTCAGAAGTATTCTTGTGATGTGCCCAAGGCTTCAATTCCCACCTCTACCAGTATGCCACTCCACACCATGGGGCACCAAAACACCAGCCTTGTTGCCACTACAAACTGCCTATTGTTAGCATGCTCTGTCCCTTCCGAAGAAGTTATTTAAACTTCTTGTACACTTTGGCGTATGTGTGTGTGTGTGTGTGTGGTTGTGTCTCCCATGTGCCAACACTTTATCCAAAGAGACAAGGTGGGCAGGAAACCACAGGGTTATGCTGGGTGTTCTTACAAGCCTTTTCTCTTGTGGAGATGGTTCTTGTTTTATTTTACATCTTTATCTCCATCCAAGCTGGAGGCAGATAGATCAAAAGGGCTCGACAGATCTTACTGTTTCTTTTGCTTCAGAACCTAAGACCATAAGAATACCTTCTGAACACAGAGGAGGACCATGCACATCTGTGAATCGTTCAGTGGGCGTGCCCGAATCTTCCACCCAACAAACCGTTGTGTCGAGTGATTGGATTTACAGCATTCAGAAACAGACGTTGTATGTGATTCTTATAAAACCCTCAAGATCTGGCAGATGTCTAGCAAAAGTTGAGCCACCGGCAGTGCACATTTAAGAAAGAGCTACTCTACCGTCTCTGTACGGGAAAATACTTATAACTTGTCTTCACTTGTTCCTCCTGGCCTTAGGGGCCCACTCGCTTGGTTTCAAAGCCTCTTTCAGATTGAATGCTTCTCCTGAATGAAGGAAGCAGACGTTCCAGGCATATGGAAAAAATCTCCTTTCTCTCAAGCGGGATGTAATGGAATAAAAATGTGCCCGTAATCTTCAGTAGCAAAAGCTAATCACGAGACACAGATAACATCGGCCTTCAGCATTGTTGGCCAAATCCTCATGTTTCTGACTCCTAAGTCTTGGTAGGAAATGCCAGTTCATAAATACGTGAGAGGAAGTCCTGATTCATCTTGCTGTTTCCATCACTAGGACGGTACTGACCACGGTTTTGTTTCATTTCCTTTTGCATGCTTTGCCCCTGCACTGTAAGGCAATGCTGATCTATCTCTTCATATAACCTACCAAAATCCACTCGGCCAAAAGTATCTCCAATCTACTGTGGACACTCGGTTTCCCCTTTCTGAGTAAAGCTGGGGTAGAACTTCTCCGTGGAGCCTTCTTTCTTCTTTGGACATTCATCGCTTTTGCACTGTGCTGTCTTGACTGGCCCATAGCCTATGCCTCTAAGTCCCTTGCCTGTCTGCAGCCCGTGTCATAGCACAAACATTGCAGTGTCCTAATACTCTCTAGGCTTTAGTCTAGTCGTCTTGGATTTAATGTCTGTGTGTGCGCGCACACACAAGCACCTGCATGGGATTATGTGTCCCACGTGCATGCAGCAGCCCACGGAGGTCTGAAGAGGACGTGGGATACCCTAGAACTGAAGCCACAGACGGCCACGGGTTGCCGTGTGGGCAATGGGAACTAAACCCAGATGCTGCGCATGAGCAGGAAGCACACTTGACTGCGGAGCCATCTTTCCAGCACCCTTCCATTCATTACCATGGAGGTAAGATGATAGCTAGCTCGCAGGTCACTAGGAATGACAGATATACACAGTTAACATTTACTGTGTCAAGATCGCCCTACGTGTTGTTGGTTCGTCACGACTTCAGCATCCTTATTATCCCATAGCGAGGCAAATAACCTTACTCAAGTACCCTCAGCAAACAATGCCAGCGGTGGGGTACATTCAGAACAGCCCTTGTATTCAAAACAATATCCATTAAATCTGGAGCAGAACATATGACTTAAATTCTTGCTCACTGAGTGTTTATTAACTAGTTCATTTTCTATAGCTGTACTATATTCTTTAGAATTCTGCCCAGGCAGCAAGAGTGGAAGCCACCCAGACACTATACTATCTTCCACGTGACGCTGAGAGTCGTAGGTTCCTGAAGTCTCTCCAGGTGACTAGTTTCCATCCCCCACACCATCGTGAAGTCTACGCAGGATCAGGGAAACTGGCATCTCCCTGCCCTGCCCTGCAATCATCTCACACATTTGAAGAGTTCCACAGATGTCTGATGAGCGAGGAGGCACACACACACACACACACACACACACACACACACACACACGTCTGCGCAAGGCAACAGCTCTCTCCCTTTGATCTTTTCTCTCTGGCAAGTGGCTTTCTCCTCACTTCTTTGAAGTGAGCCCCTGCCTGAGCATTTGTCTGTGATCATCTCCCGGAGAGCAATGGTGACATTACAGAAAAAAAAAAAAAAAAAAAAAAAAAACAGAAAACTTAACAGAGGCCCGACACAGCGTTTTTCTAACCAAACACAAACTACTCAGCAAAGCTCTATAATTTTCACTATTTTGTTTAAAACAACAAATAACGCAGGGAACTTTCTCACGGTACTAATGGCAGCAAATTTCTCGCCTTGTCAATCGTTTCATCAAAACACGTGACTGAATTCCTTATCATTTCCGTGTTGATCTGTGCTTCACTGTGGAGAGGGGACTTGCTTTCTTCTTTGTCTCTCTGTTTGCAGCAGCGGCTCTCTCATAGCCTAACTAAAAGTCTCACTTTTCAACTTACCTCAGAGGAATCTGGAGAATTGCAGGTTTCTAGCAGACGGAATGGCGCTCGTCAGGTCCCCCCCCCACACACACACACACACAACTTCTTTCTGTTTTGTTGAGGCAGTCCTGAGGTATGCATAACCTCATAGATGTATTATTAGCTCAAACGATAGGCATTGGATAACTCCGCCAGCACAGTGGGAGCTGCAGTTACTGAGAGTGACTCAGAGGGAACCGCCATCTTGTCTACAGGCGCCCACGGTGCCTCCATCACCTCCGGGTGCTTCTGTCTGTGTCTACCGCACATTCTGCAAAACCAGCCACCCGAATTCCAGGAAGAGTAAGACAAAGCAAGTATTGTGACTGTTAAGTTGGGAGCTTAGCCCCCAGCCCCCAGGCCTGAGCAATGTATTGATCTGGACTCCAAATCCCAGCATGCCCAGGTCCTGACCCCTCCCTGGGGGCGGGGGTCAGGACCACTCCCACAGGGTATTTAAGATAGCTCCCAAAGGAGAATCAAGTGGTCTCTTTTCCTTCCTCCTGGTGGTCACATTGGCTTCCTCCTGGTTCCCCCTCGGGGCCACCCGAGAGCACAGGAATCCCATTAAACCTGGACATTTTAATCTGGTTTATTGTGATTTGGCTTGATTGGGATTTTTGCCTCAGCAGAGAGCATGCTAAAAATCCCTAACAATGACGTCTATCAATTTAAGTTAATTCTTTTGAAATCCCATCTTGGTGTGCACTTTAAAATGTTCATAATATGTCCAGAGAATAATATTCTTTCATAGTATATCAGTATAATAAATACACAGGAAGGATGGAAGGAGATGGCTCACCAGTTAAGGGACTGTACCATTCTTGCAGAGGATCTGGGTTCAGTTCCCAATACCCGCTGGGCTTCTCACAACCATCTGTCACCCCATTTCCAGGAGATCTGACACCCTCTTCTGGACTCCGAGGGCACCTGCACTCAGGTGCACCTAGCCATCCATTGTCAAACACACATACATGAAACCAAGAGAAAGCTAAAGATAAATAAGTGTGTATTAGAGACAAGCTAAACAGTGATATATGGACCCACCCAAAACAAATCAAGTTTCAAGGGATAAAGGAGGCTGGGAAGGCTGGTGGGCCAGCTATGTCTGATTCCCCAGATGTGCTGGTGGTAAAATGGACAGCAGGACCCTTGTGAGCAGGGCCTCCATATGTAAAAGGGAACAGGGGACGGCACAGCATAGCAAAGTAGGAGGACCCTCAATAAGCTACATGTGTGTATGAGATGGGGAGCAGGTGGGCAGGGGGAGCATAGCAAAGAGGACCTTTGACCTGGAAACCCATCCACGCCTATTCTTCTTGAAAGGTAATTCCTTTGCAAGTGAATTTCTTTGAGAAGACAGAAGGTTTCTTTGGCAAACTGCAGCAGGTTTTGTATGGAAAGAGCAAACGCCTGTTTTGAGTTCCGAAACAGTTCAAATTTGCCAGTTTCATCTTTCCAGAAAATCTCCCGTGTTGTCATTACACAGGAGAACCTTCTGGAGATGGAAGAGAGGAACTTGAAAGCCAAATCCTTATGTAATGATTTCCGAACTCTCTATCTCCGATTGACTCTGTGGAAAGGAGAGTTGACACTTACTCCCCTGGATGTTTAGAGCGATGCCGCTGCAACCTGGACTGTGATACGTACATGTCTGCTAGCTGTTCTTTCACACCCGTGTACTGGGCTTCCTGTGTTTATGGGGGAAGGAGCTGGGGACAAATGTCTGCTCTAGGGCATGAGCTGGAGCTAGCCAGAGTGGGAATGGCATTAGACCCACACATTCCCCAATTTCCTGAGAAAAAATAGGATAGACAATAAGCTAATTGGAGTATTAATTATTTTCCTCCTGAGACTCAGATTTGTGACCATTTATATAGATTTTTCCCCATTTTCTGCAGTCACTCACCATGCCAGAAATTCCATTATTTGAGGCAAATGAATAAATAAATAAAAAGTTTTACTTGCTCTTCATTTCCTTAGTAACATAAGCAAACCATCCAACAACTTTTACTTGTTTATTTATTTATCTATGGCAAAAAATTTCTATTCCAACCAGAAATGTCTTACGTCTATGATGCTGGCTTTCGGTTTTAAATGTTTTAAAGCCGATGCAGTGTCCCAAGATCAGATACTTAGAACCTGTGATGCAGGAGGGAAATCTGCAGATGATGCTGGATCCTAGAGTCCAATTACCAAAGAGAAGTTGCCCCCAAGGAAACACTTTCACACCACAGTTGATGTAAAAGCAAGAGGATTTTAATTCTGTCGCGACAGGGTGTTTCAGCATTCGTGAAGCCAAAAGACCCCGGATAGCTGGTACAGGCTATTTTTATAGAAATAGAAGGGGAAATAAGTGGGGGAAACCCAGGGGTAATTTTTAAACTATTATGATTGGCTTATTCAAAGGGCTACTGGACTGAGCCAGGGCAGGAGAGTGGTTGCCAGATCAGAACTCAAGCACTGAGCCATGGCTGAGGCGGGTCTTACCAAGATATTTCACAGTGGACTGACCCATTCCTCACAATAGCATGGGTGTGCAGGACCATGTTTAAAAAACAAACAAACAAAAAATATCAATGTAATGTTTTCTATCCCAGCACTACGACTGTCCCAAGGGTTTGGGCTCTAATTCAACTTTGTTTACAACAAGATTTGGTGAAGATGACAGAAGGATGGATGAGGCCTTGGGAATCTTACCGCATGAGGGGCACAGTTGACTCAAAGTGAACCAAAGCAATGAACAGAGGGAAACTGAGTCTCCAGAGTAAAGATCCTACTACACTGCTGATGATTCGGAGTCATTGAACCTGGGGCTGGGACTCTGCACAAGCCAACTCAACACACTAGGGTGGAACTAGAAGTCATAATTGCTCTAGGTTGGGGGTAAGCATTTTTCAGAAAGCATTTCTCCTTGTGTTTTCTGTGTGGAGAAGATGGAGTTTGGTGTCAAACCCGCTCTGCTGGATGGAATGGAGCATGTGTCACTTGACAGGACATTTTCAGAGCAGTGAACTAGGCTTGTGAAGTCTTGTGCCAACATCACAGGGCAGTCACACCATCATCATCAAATGCCACTAGGCCATCTGTTACGGGGACCACTGACACCTATGCAGGTCTTCCCCTGACTGTGAGTGTCCCTGTGCAACACATGACCACACTCTCTCTGCCATGGAGGTTTGTGCTCCTCAAGTTGTTCAAGCGTTGGAAATCTGCACGGCTTCGTCTACAGCTGGAGCCATCGCTACTGGCAGCAGCCATGTAGCGTTCTAGCAAAGTAATTGCCAGACACTTCTTGGTAATCTTGCAAACTTGCTCCAGGAGTCTCCACGAACACCAGAATCTGTGGATGTTATCTTGCTCATACAAAACGGTATGGAGTTTTCACACAGCTGTGCACACCTCCCTGTGCACTTCGATCACATCTGGGCTGCTGCGATGCTGCTGTGTGAGTGGCTGCCACACTGTATTGCTTACGGAACAATGATAAGGCCAGATGTGATTTTGCACAGTTATTTTCCATTGATAGCCAACTGAATCCTCAGATACAGAACTTGCAGGTCCAGACGGGGCACTGTTTTGCAAAGGGCTTTCCCATGTTCTGCACTTGAGGAAGGGGGGGGTGGATACACATGGGGAGGGTTGAAAGGAAGAAAGCAAAAGGAGGGAAAGGTTTAATTATATTTTAATTGAAATATATTTTAAGATTAAGGCCTTCTCTTGTGATATTTTCTGCCTAATTTTTGTTTATTACCCCGTAGTCTAATGAAGATACAGTAGAGTACACCAACTGTAGAAATACAGGCAGACCGAGCTTGAGTCATTCATCCGGCACACCACACAGGCTGTCATGGCTCCAGTGTGAAATGTCCCTTGCGGCATGGGTTCCAACACTTGCACACCAAGCAGTGGCAGTTTGGGGAGGGCTCTGGCACGCTTAGGAGTGGGAACCTAGATGAAGGGAGCAGGTCCATGGATTTTAAAGGTGACGATCACAATGGTGGCTCTTAGGGGGTACAGTGTGGTCCTTCTTCTTGCCCCACTGCTTGCTCTTTCTGCTTCGTGGCCCAAAGGATGAAATCAAGCAGCCCCACACTCTCATTGCCACAGCCATGACCCACTGCTCTGCCCATTCCTTCCCTGCCGTGATGAGCAGAACCCTCAAACCGTGAACCAAAACAAATCCTTCATCCTGTAGTGTTCCTTCTTTTGGGTGTCTGATCACAGCAAAGGGAAAAGTGATTAATACATAGTTAATTAGTTTCGGTCTGGAAAACATTATCAAACTCTGTAACTGCCTAAAGAAACTTGGCCAGTAAGATGTGAGGAAAAGCTATTTTCATTACTGTGGAGAAAACAGACGGCAGCTCTTAGAGTTAACCCTCTGTGAACAGTGAGCGTTAGACAACTGAGTGGCCATCCAGACCCTGCAAGTGAAGAGCGCATGCTGGCTTCTGGTGACCCAGGAAAATTAGCTTGTCTGGATCATAGCTTTGGAAATCCTGGGCCACAATTAATTGGCCCTTTGCCCTCAGCCTGTGGTGAAACAACATATCCCAACAGGATCACAATGAGCCAGAACCACTCATCTCGGAAGAGGAGAGGGTGAAGGTCTATAGCTGTCTTAGAGGGCCCGTTGGCTTAAAGCCTCCCTTAAGGCCCCGTCTCTCAGCTTCCACCAGCACCACTACAAGCACATGAAGCCTTTAACATTGAGGGATTCCCAAACCCAAACCCCAGCTGAGAAGTCTGCCCTCCCACAGAAGTAAAAATGGACCAACTAAGCAACTACAAAAGCAGAAACTTGCTTTGTCATCAAGATTTCTTTCCCAGACAGCCACAGGGTTGGTGTCTGGGCCAGCTGCCGGTGATTTACGGCGTGTCTTCATCCAACGACTGCAGCCTCTGAGCGCCAGCTGCTCTCCGGCTTCCCCACTCTCTAGTCAAGCACCGGCTATGCAGACCAGTCTGTTTCTTCCTTTCCCCCAAAGCCTGAGGCTACTACTGTGCATCAAGGCACGAAGTTGTTTTCTCAATTACTCTTCCCAGTAATTCCGCCAGGTAGCAGTTCTGCGGCTCTTCGTAAGGTAACCATACTGCGGCTCTGTTTGATAGTTGAGTGAATGGAAGTGCCAAAGAGCTAGCTCTGAAAGCTTCCAGACAGACCACTGCTCTGTACCTGTGTGTGTTTGTATGCAAAACCCTTCACTGGCTTGACAATAGATCAAGGGCTTCATGGCTCGCACGCTCCATGGAGCGTTCACGTTGCATTTTAATTTAAAAATATATTCAAAGTTATCATACATTTAATTACTCTTTTCAGTCCATTTACTCTCCTCCCATCTCTTCCTTCAACTTCCCTGCACTGGGCGTAAGCAGTCTCACTACTTGTGAGAATTTGGAAACATAGAGGACTAACTTCCAAGCTGCAAAGACATTAGCGGTCCATTAGTCCATTGCTGGCTAAGTAGGCACACCTGGGAATGGCGGCCTCATGGCATCTGCTTCTGCACTAATATGAGATGTGGAAAGAGTCTCTAAAAGCGGTGTTGGTCCCGAACCCACAGAGAAGGGTAATGGGTGTCAATGCAAAAATGTTCCTGAAACTACTTGTGTAGACATCGCTTCCTTGAGCCAGAGAAACAAAGAAGAAAAACAGGTCTTCGTGAAGGTCACGTAGAAGGCCTTTCGACTGCAAGGAGATTGTGCGGTATTTTTATGCTTTCTTTACTCATGCACATAACCACATGGTGGGTTGTGAGACGCTAGGTTTGCTGGAATTCTTTAACCAAACAGAAGGCTGAGTTTTTAAAATTGAAGAGCTCAGATGAACCCAACTAGAACGAGGTAATAGACTAATGTCTTCATTGCAAGAAATCATTTTACTACATACACATTTTTTACAGTTTTATTAGTGGGAAATGTTATAGAGGCTCAGCTCGCTGTTCATTGAATAGGTCTTTTGTTCCAGCCTCGAGCCATTAAACTCATAAGCATCTCTCTTTATGTCCCCATTATAAAGGAGCCCGGGTGATGAGTTACCGACAGTTTCTCCATGTCTCTTTGTTGCATTTTCTTGAAGTCAACAGTGTGCCCATTCTCAGTAGATGCTGCGGTGGAACCTCTCCTCCACACACACTAGTTCACAAGAGGACTAGAAAGGCCATCCGAAACAGCAGGAAGACCAGTTCCTCCCTCCCAATAACCTTTCCCCGCTGCTCCTCGGAAGTGGGCGTCCTGGGGGCCGAGAAAGGAAGAGATGGGGAAGGACAAGCCAGTGCACACAGAGGAAACTGGGGTCTCCCAGGATGGTTCTCTGTCTGGCAGGAGCCCCACCAACACTGAAGTCAGTCCACTCCCTACCAAGTGCTAGGCCATCACCTTCTGGTGAAACTAATTGTTTGTGTTTTTCGTTTCGTTAACTTTTCTTTCAGGTGTTTTCCTGACAGACAATTGAGGTAATGTAATCCTGCATTCTCCCTTGTTAAACAAACAGGCTTTGGGAACTAGGGACAATATGTCCAACGAGGCTCAAGTTGCTCTCTCTCTCTCTCTCTCTCTCTCTCTCTCTCTCTCTCTCTCTCTCTGTGTGTGTGTGTGTGTGTGTGTGTGTTATACATAACAAGCATTGGAGTGTGCGAATACAACTTTGGAGCAACTAAGGAGCGTCCTCAAGGTCATCTAAACTTCAGGGAAGTGGGCTTCCTCTGCAAATGCTAACAAAAATAAATTTAAACTCCAGAACAACGTACGCTCAAGGTGGGAGGCAGCAACTTGATTATAAATGTAACCCATCACCTTGGGCTCCTGTTTCCTGAGGAATGTGAGCTCCGGAAGAGAAAACATTAGCATCCTCTCACTCAAAGTAAAGGGTACATTGTTTTAATCCTTTCCCTAAAAATTTGAGGAATTTGTGTTGTATCCTGTGGAAATGGCTACGTCCTTCAAAGATTATCTGTGGCGTATTTTGCCCCGTATCTTTTCAACCATACATTCTTTACGCATATGTTTGTATCAAGGAAGAGAGATCTTTATTTAAATGGCACTGTCTGGCACTCAGCAGTTTGGCATCAGTTGGCACGTTCATTTTTACTTTAACACCAACAGTCAGAATCTAACCCTTCAATATTTCACAACATCAGCGGGACTTCTGATTGATAGACTTCTAAATGCCTGCATCTCGCAGGTCGGTTATACAAGCCCAGAGCTGGTGCCTCTGATTGGATACATAGCATTTCAAGTCTCCAGACATGTATATCCAACAGTCCATTTGGGGCTGAGCAAACAAAGCTTATATAGATGCTTTCAGGTCAGGTCTTAGGGATGTTAGTGTGAGGGTTGCAAAGTTTAGTCGCACAGAGAGACAGAAAAGTGTGACATTCCTGCACTGCAGTCACACAGAGGTGTGGGGCCAGGAAAGGATACTAGAATTTATGTGTGTGGGAAGCAGAAAGAATCTGGGAGACCATCACTGTGGTTATTCACCTGTCTGGGTGTGGATGATGTCTCTTTTGTGCCTATTGGCGTCATCATTAACAGCATTGTTAACTAGTTTCCAAGCAATGGACTCCCCCTTAAAAAGCCTGCTTTGTTTCCTTTGCGCTACTATAACAAAACACTCGAGACTCGGGGATGGACAAATAATAACTTAATGCCCTCTTTCCTAGAGACAGAGACAGAGACATCTAAGATGAAGCCACTGGCGTACTGAGTGTCTGGAAAGGGCTGCTCTCCAAAAAAACACATTCTTCTGATTGTGTCCATGCCTGGAGGAAGGAGCCAGAAAAATGGAAGTCACAAGTTGATCTCTTGAGCCTCTTCTGAAGAGCGTCAGTCCTGTTGGCAAGGACCCCACACTCGAAGCTTGATCACCTCCTGGGTGTTCATCTCCTAACCGTACCAAATTGGACCTTAGGCTAGGATGTGAATTGAAGGTGAGGCGTATATTCAAGCCACAGCAGGAGCCATGCTCATAATTTTAAAATCTCTATCTACTATAAATTGTTGGGGGATTTAGTAAGTTTCCTCTCAAATATTAGGCAAAGCATCCCAGGAAGCTACTGGGAGCCTTGTCATTTCTGTTTAGAATGAGAATTCTGGGGCGAATGTACCTCAACACATTCAAAACAGGAGTCAGGCTCACTCATACGGTGGATGTAGGTCAGAATACACCCCGCGATATTTGGCAACACCTGCTTTGCAGTAGCTCAGTGTTTTCTCTGTAAACACGGAATGTAAATGCCTCTCTGCTAGAGTTTTCCTGTTGCTTTAAATGTACTTCAGCTGTAAATCAACTAAACCCCAGCAGGTCCATTTGCTTCTATAACTGCAGCTCTTCCTGTGTGCGGGCCTGAACCTCTCCAGTCTGTCTCTGTCATCTCTCGTCCCAAAGCTTAACTCCCTGGCTCCAGCATCTACATATGCCCAATAGATTTGTGGAACAAGCTCACACTTGTTGGGACCAGGGAGCAGGACTAGGGCAAGGGAAACTTGCATCCTAAAGTCCAAAGAAAGACTAGGGCAGTTGCCTCAGGGCAGAACCAGAGTACACACGTTCTGGCTCCAGCTCCATACTAAACTAGCTGCACTATAAGAGGCCCAATGGTACCCCCCTCCTTTCATGTCCTTCCCCATACACTGGCATTCCCCCAGGACAGCTCAGTTGTTATCTACTCCAGGTTTAAGTTCAGGGATGTCTGAACATTGTGTGTGTGTGTGAGGGGTCACAGCAGGGCTCCAGGCATTCAACACAGACTTGTCAACTTGATAGTATATAGTTGTGTGTGTGTGTGTGTGTGTGTGTGTGTGTGTGTGTATTACAGGGGGCACATCAGTACTCCAAACATTCAATGCATCTACTGACTTCACAACTTGATAGTATACAGCATCACCAACCAGAGACTTCTGGACATTTCTTTCGGGGATTATCTCCCTCAGGTTAATCAAGGTGAGATGATCCACCCTAAATGTGGACCTTGGCATTCCAGGGGTCAGGGTCCTGACCTGCCTGAGGAGAACAGCGGGGCTGGAGAGATAGCTGGGTTTTCAGAACTGGCTCAGGGCTTAAGTGTGCTTACTGATCTTCCAGAAGATCCGGGTTTGGCTTTCAGCAACCACATCAGTAGAGTGAACCTGACCTTCAGCTAAGATACATCACACACATGAGCAACCTGGGGGAGACAGGCTTCGGACAGCAGGTAGAAACTTTATGTTAAAGAATGTGAACTGTATGTGATGACCCTTGGCATAATAAAGCATAACTTCTGTTATATCAACTGTGTGTATCTACCTTCCTGTTTGTGACAATCACGATGAGCTAGCTACCTGTCATCAGGTACCACAGTTGTACCTGATAGTGGGCCAGGAGCTCCAAAACTGAGAGCCAAATATATATTTTCTCTTGCTTACATTGATGGCCTTAGCTCTTTGTTATAGTAACAGAGGTCAGTGTCTCACTCTTTAACGTTGAGTTTCTACACTACAGAACCATAAGAAATGTCTTTTCTTTATAAATTAGACAGCCCCAAGCATTCTGTTGAGCCATGGAAAATAGCCTATGCCCTCTGAGAACCTTTTATACACACTGTGAAGTCTTGAACACTTTTTCAGGGCACCTTCAAAGGATCAGTGGGCAAGGGGAGCTGAAAAAGAAAGGGACAGACAGAGCATCTGTCACAGGCAGAACATTTGTCATCAGGTCATGGCGGAAGAGGGAGACTCGGAGGTGGTTTCAGCTGGAATCTCTTGGTAACTTATCTCTCTGTGACCTGTTTCCATCAGGGCTCAAGGCAGCTCAGCAACTTTTTAGGGCTTCAACTAGAGAGCCAAATTTTCCTGATAAATAGTCCAGCCTTGGACTATTTAAATACATTAAGCTTTATCTCTGTTCACACCTTGCTCAAGGTCAGCTAGACTATGGGGTGCTTTTATCAAAGCCATTTCCTATTTAATAGCGCAAGGCAAGACAATGAAAGGAGTGTTTGATGGGAGGAGGGGGCACTGCTCAGTATCTACCCACAAGGCCATAGGAAACTCTGTCACTACAGTTCTCCTAAAGGTTGCAGCAGTCCATGGCATTAGAACATCCACTCCCTGTTTGTAGAGGAGGAAGCTGAGGAAGTTATTTCCCCCAGGATGGAAACTGTAGAGGCAGAAATTGAGCTCTGTGCCTATGTAGGGTCTTGAACTAAGTACCGTGCTCAGGGCTATGGGAATAGAGGTGGAGAAAGATGAGGACAGATGTCTAGCTGAAAATTATACATATGACCTTGGATTCTAATCCTAGGTGGGCTACAGACTAGTCAGGATCTTTTACAACCATCCCTACCTATAAATACAGAAAATGTCTACGTTTGTTAAATGCCTGGTGTCTTTCCTACAGAAGGAGGGTATATAAGCTAATGACATAACTGATCCATGGTATGATTAGGAGGGAGGTGTTTCATTGTAGATATGAGAGACAGAACACAGCCAAAGGCATCTGGAAAGGTCCAGAGCAGCGAGAAAAGTAGACTGAACACACACGGCCAGCAGACTGGACCTAGCCAGGGCTCTCTGCAAAAGATGGGAAAATAGCAGGGTATAGAGAATAGAGACCATGGTGAGAGGAACAGGAGTAGAGACAGACAGACAGACAGACAGACAGATGATAGATAGATAGATAGATAGATAGATAGATAATAATAGATAGAGTAGATGATAGATAGATAGAGTAGGTGATAGATTAGATAGATGATAGATTAGACAGACAGGATAGATTGATGATAGATAGATGATAGATAGATAATAGATAGATAGAGTAGATGATAGATTAGATAGATGATAGATTAGACAGACAGATTAGATAGATAGATAGATAGATAGATAGATAGATAGATAGATAGATAGATGATAGATAGATAGATGATAGATAGATAGATAGATAGATAGATAGATAGATAGAACAGTAGATTGATAGAAAATGCCCCCCCCACGGAAGGGATGCGATACTAGGGGTTATGGCTTTGTTGGAGTAGGTATCACCTTATTGGAAGAAGTGTGTCATTGTGGAGGCACGCTTTGCGCCTCATATACACTCAAGCCACACCCAGTGTCTCAGACCACTTCCTGTTGCCTGCACAAGATGTAGAACTCTCACAAAGGAGGCAGGCTTTGAAGTCTTATATATACTCAAACTTTGCTCAGTGTGATACTGAGACCATTTCCTGTTGCCTGCAAGATGAAGGATTCTCAGCTACTTCTCCAGACCATGTCTGCCTACACAATGATAATGAACTGAACCTCTGAGCTGTAAGCGAGGCACCCTTATTAAATGTTTTCATTTATATGAGCTACCGTGGTCATGGTGTCTTTATACAGCAATAGAAACCCTGACCAAGACAAGAACCCAGGGACTCCATTTGGACCACCTCTGAGAATAAACGTCAGCAAGCCAGCCTGACCCACGTCACACGGTGTCCACGTTGCAGCCTAAGGGAGGAAATAAGTTACATACATCTAGGCCAAGAGGTCACAGGCAGCTGGAGACCCCCTGAGAGCCTGAAGTTCCCACCTACTGGACAGAGCAGGAAAAGCACAGGATTAAGAGAGTAGAAGAAAGTGAGGTGGTTCCTGCTGAGGCTGAGAGAACGTGACACTTCTAGAAGCCCAGAGTCTACTAATGTCACGTATCCAACTAAAGCAAGAGCTCGACAATTACCCGAGGGTACAATTCCCATGCAGCAGAAATCACCAGAAGAAATCCAGGGCCGAAATCCAGCTCAGGACGCCAGGCTGGGGCTGTGCCCTGAGTCAGGTGGGGGTTTGCCAGCTCAGGCACAGAGCAGGGAGCCTGCTTTCTCCTAATCAGCGTGAAGTTGCCTGGTAGGTCACTGTGGAGTTCCCATGTCTGTAGTCCCTTTCCCCCAGCATGCTTTGGGATACCAGCTCTAAGAGACTCACAATTTGACTGAGTGGTTTTTTGGGGAGGGGGGAGTAGGTTTAAGGGGAGATTTAGGAAACCATTTTAATCTCAGCAGCACAAGGCTGAGGTGGGCTCACTCGGTCTCTGGCGGAGTGTTTGGAGAAGGGATGCTTAGCTCAGAGTGGGAAACCAAGGGAGGAAACCAAATCTTCCAGTTGGAGGCCATGGCAGCTTCATGGCTTCCTTCTTGATCCTTGTCCCTGGGAGGCTGAGAGTCAGGGAAGGAACTCAGTCCTGTATAGTAGCAGTCTTCAGGTTCAAACAGATCCATTTCACCGTGAATGTCCTCATCAGACCTGGAGTAGACAGGGAAGCTGCACAGGCCTGGACTAGAGGAGTTAAGAGGGGCCGCAACCTCAGGGGCTCAGGGACCAGAGAGTCAGCCCACTGTGGATGCCCATGAATTATTCGCTGGGTGAAGGTATGGGTAGGCAGTTGAAGGTGTGTCTGGCGAAAGTGCCCGGTGCTGAATCAGTGACTGAGCGGGTGGCTGACTAAGGGAAGGGGGAGAGGATTATTAGATAATAAATGACTACCTGGCTCATCAAAGCACCAATTGGCCTCTGGAGCTGATAATAAATGTTCCCCCGGGGAGGTCTGGACTCCAGAGAATAAGGCAGGAGGGAGCAGGGACACACATGACTATGAACAGCTGCTTAGGGTGGGAACTGTAGGGTTCAGGAAGTCTACAGGCAGAACTGGCTTTTATTGGCCTAGCCTGTTGTCGTCCAACCCCCCCCCCCCCTCAACATACACCTCTGGCTGCTATGGCTTGGAAAGCAATCATTACACTCATAGCTAGCAAATAATTAAATGGCTTGGGGCTTTAAAAGTTTGTGTTCCAACTAATTAAACTTTATGTATCTGGCTGTTCAGTGAACATTATTTTAATATTGCTCTCTGAACACGGCACGCTGTGCTCCTCCGGCGCCATTAGGATGGCATTAGTACCCGCTGAGGAACATTTATGGTGTGTGAGGGTAGACTCCCGAGACAAATGAGCCCGAGACATATGTGAGCATCCCCGAAGACAAACACTCTGAACTCTCATTATGTATAGCTTCCACAGTCATAATTAAAGCGCTAAGACTTTGTCCAACACATAAAACTTGATAAGCAGTTTATGAAAAAATGCCATCTTAAAAAGATGGCATCCTATATGTTTGGAAATAAAGAGAACTAGATATACTGTGTGTGACGGTTGAAAGGAAATGGGTTTCAGAGCTCCAGCTGTGAACTCCCCCTTCAGCTGACGTGGGGGACAGTCCTGAAACCTTGAGTGTCAGCCCATCCACATCATTTAAGAAGGAGTCGGGGAAACTCACCTTGATTTAGAGGACAGACAGACAGCATAAAATGCGTGTGAGTCACGAGAAGTCTGTTAAGAAAACCAAGTGCATTCCTGCGTTCTTTCAGAGATCTCACACACACTAGGAAATGGAATAACGCCTATATAAATGTGTCATGGTCAAAAACATGCCCAAGGAAATCAACTGAAAGATGGAATGCTTATTTTGGTTTTGGGTTTTGAAGGTTTCTGCCCATGGTTGTTGGTGTGCTGTTTTGGGGCTGTGTTGAATGTCATGGGGGGGGGGCGGTGTCATGGCAGGAACACGTGACAGTGGTTGCTTGCCTCATGCATCTGAAAAGCAAAGAATGGTACAGAAAGCCCCTGGGGCCTCAATAGGCCTGTCAAGGGGACACTTCCAGTGACCTGCTTCCTCCCACCATCTCCTAACTCCTAACTGCATCATCAACTAAGGCTAAGCCTCTCAGCACAGGGACACTTTGGGGACAATTACCCAAGCCATGGCAACAGAAGTACAAACAAAGGGCCTGCACCTTAGGGACACACTGAGGACGCTGTGGCTGGTTGTGTGTCTACTTGACACAAGCTAGAGTCATCAGAGAAGAAGGAGCCTCAGGTGAGGAAATGCCTCCATGAGATCCAGCTGTAAGGCATTTTCTCAATAGTGATCAATGGGGGAGGGCCCAGCCCATGGTGAGTGGTGCCATCCCTGGACTGGTGGTCCTGGGTTCTATAAGAAAGCAGATTGAGTGAGCCAGAAAGCAGCACCCCTCCATGGGCTCTGCATCAGCTCCTGCCTCCAGAATCCTGCCCTGTTTGAGTTCCTGTCCAGATTGCCTTCAGTAATGAATGATAATGAAACATAAGCCGAATAAACCATTCCTCCCTAACTTGCATTTGGTCATGGTGTTGGTCGCAGCCATAGGTATTCTAAGATGTGTCTTTCTTCTCAGATAGAGATGCTAAGATTCATGGTGTTTGGTCACAGCCATAGGTATTCCAAGACGGTGTCTCTCTTCTTATATAGAGATGCTAAGATGCATGGTGTTTGGTCTCAGCCATAGGTATTCCAAGACGGAGTCTCTCTTCTCAGTTAGAGATGCTAAGACGTATGGTATAGAAGCTTTCCTCTTTCAAATGTTGCCTTGGCTTGTTGGTGGCAGGTTACTCAAGAGGAAGCCGGAGGCAGGCTTCCCAGGTACTGCCAGCTGCCTGCAGCCCCAGCCCCATGTTCCATTCAGGTAGAAGATACACTCGTCATTTTTCTCTCTCTTTTTTTCCCCTTCAGGTTAACTTTTTTAGGTTATTGGACAATAAAAAGTGGCTATTTTCACATGTGTTAAAGTTACCACGAAATTTCGAATAACCAGATAATAATGTTATTTGTAAAGTAAAAGCATAGGTTATCGAACATCAATCACATTATTTTCCAGGGGAAAAAAATAGTTTGAAATTAAAGAGGCGTTCTTGGAACGGACTATCACCCTGGGAGTGGAGGACCCAGCCAGTGAAGCAGATGCTGAGAGGTGGTGTGGAGGGGGAGAGGCTGGTGGTGGAATGTGCTGAGCTCACTGAGGCCTTATCCCATTGTGTGAAGTCTGCAAAGTGACTTGATTTTCTAAGATTTATTTTTCAGATTAATTGTCAGGCCTTCTGTTGGAAAGCAGACTTGGGCTTACATAAGTTATAATATGTGGTAGTTTGAGCTGGCTAAAATCCTGACCTCAACATTTTATTAAAAAAGTCATTTGGAAATAACAGCCACGGTGAAAATACTGTGTAAACGTGCATGGCATGCCCAAATCTAAATAATGTTCTTTACATAAAACATGGGAACATCTCTTGAAATCACCCAGTATGTCCTCAATCCAGACTATAGCTAAACCAGAGTCATTTGAGGCAGCTGGCAGTCTTCAACGAAATTATTATTTTATTTCAACAAAGGATTAGCAAGTTCCTCATGAGCAGACCTGAACCATTTTGCAATGGACACCAACTGACCCTCCCAGAAAAGCTTGGGAAAGTCAGAGCCCCAAGGAGGCATTGTGGAAAGGTGTCCATCCCCCACCCTACAGAGAAAAGACCCTGCTCCTGGGGCTGCTGCAGCGAGGCCCCATTTCTAGTTGGCACAGCAGACTTGAGCTGTGTTCGTTAGTTTCTGTATCACTATAACAAACAGAGAGAGGCAGTTTGTCTTGGTTCCCGGTTTTTATTTGCTCCCTGGTGTCTGGGTGGTGGTGAGGCTTAACCCCGAGGCTTGGAGCTTATGAATGGAGCTAAGCTTCCTTTGTGGCCTCTTGGAAGCAGAGAAAGCGGTAGAGATAAAATGAATCCTTCAAAGATACAACCCCACTACTTCCTCCCACCAGGCCTTCCCTTGACCGCCTCCCCCAAATCCTATCAAATTAGAAACCCACAGTGGAGTCAATTCATGGATTAAGTCAGAGACCTCCTGAGCTGCTCACCATTCGGCAGCTGGGACACCTGCTGGAGACCAAACACATGAACAGCTTCTCCAGTGGCTGAGAGTGTGCGCTCCACATCCAAGCTTTAACAGGGCTGCACGAAGCACTCCATTCATTTCCCAGGAGTTCTGAAGTTTCAGCAGCCACCTCCGAGCCTCTGGTGTTGGGGAAGAAATAATTTTATCTTTTCAACTTTGTTTATCCCATCGGGCTCAGCGAAGAAGTTAGTGGATAGCTTGACATTTCTATTTTAGCTGCTCCTGATGCTAACAGTGCCCCCATTGTAATCGAGAATGCTGCGCTGGCTTCATTTCTAAACCATGTTTTCTTTCCAGGATTATTGCTTTCTCTCGTGAAACAAAATCTCATGAAGATTTTGTTACCTAAATATCACCAGGGGCCAGCCAAACTTAGGCTCTTATGAGGCCTTGAAAAATGTTTTGAAGACGGCTTAATGGTTTGTTCTGATCCAAACACTGAGCAGGTATGGCTGGGAAAAGGAAGGCACCAGAAGGTTGAAGCCTTGACCAGAACTGCACCCATAAGAAGAGGCAGACTTGCCAGACGTGGTCACTGAGAGAGGAATACACTGGAATACCAGAGACCCTCACCCTCATCATGAAGACCTGTCTGAGGTGTCTCTAACCCACACTGAGAGTTACCAAGACAACCAACTATAAGCAGTGTCACACTCTCTCTGTTCCCCTCCCCCCCAAAGAAAAATACAAGAAGAAGGCTACTAAAATACCCAGCATTCCTGCGGGGCGCAGAGCCTCCATTTCTCAGCTCCCACCTGGCACAGTAGCTTCCTGGCAGCCGTCCGCACAACAGCTGCTCCCCCCTCTGACAGCTGAGGGCTTAAACCAGTCCTTGCTTGTTCCTACTACCTCCTGAGGTAACAAGGACGGCTACATCCAAAGGCCTGGCATCAAATCTGAGCCACAGAGAGCAGAAACCGTGTTTGTGCAAGGGCCCAGTGCCAGAGCAAAGCACACAGAGAGTGGAAGCTGTATTTGTGCAAGGGCCCAGTACTCACACAGAGTGGAAGCCATGTGAGGGGGTAGCTGAAAGTCTTCCGGGTTTTCCAGAACTCTGGCAGCACGGTTGCACAGAACTCTCTGTATCGCTGGTTAGTTGTTGGTTATGTGATTGTCTGAGCCTGCCTGAGCTGCCGCATCTTAAGAATCCTGTGGACATAGTGCCTTTCGTTTATGTCTTAACTTTTCCCCCTTACACTAATCCTCAGAGTAGGCCAGAACATTCTTTGTTCAGTCAGAGCAAACAGAGACTGCTAGAATCAGAGGGGGAGCATGGGGATATAAATTCTGAGGTGGTTTGTGGGGTTTTTGGAAAAATGGAAAAACTGCTCTCCGGCTGGTGGCTCAGGCCTTCCTTGGAGTGGGAGGCATCTGAAATTTTAATCCAGATTGTAAGTGTATTAGAATTTTCCAGAGAAACTGAACCAATAAGAGACTTATTGTAAGTTACTGGCTCATCATCTTGAAAGGTCCCATGATCTACCAACAGTCAGCTGGAGGTGTAGACCCAGCAGTTCAAAGGCCTTACAGTCAGAGGCTGAGGGGACAGAGTCTAACCTAGATCTGAAAACCTGGAGAGTTCAGCTTCGGCCCTCAGTGGGTCAGGTGAGGCCCACTCACAGGGGGAAGGCCATTAGCTACAGGCCTTACTCTACCTACTGATTTAAGCACCCATCTTAAAAAACAAACAAAAATGTCATAGACACAGAGACACCCAGAAATCACGTGAATCCTATCCATCGTCTACATGGGCATTCAGTGACCCTGTCAGGTTGTCACACACCCTTCACACTGGGAGAACCCGTGTCTTCACTCTAGTGTTGTGTCTGTGTAACAAAGCAAAGTAAATCAGGGACCAAGCCCAAAGAAAGTTCCCAGCACACAAAGCCAGAAAGGCCAGGGATGCTTGCAAAATTTTGTTCAATTTGCAAACAGTTGAAATTAAATTTAGGCTAAGTGCTGGTTAATTCTCATTTTCAATTTGATTGGATTTGGAATCACCTAGAAGACATAGCTCTGGGTATATCTTAGAAGGAAGGGTGTCCCCTGAGAAGTTTAACTGAGGGAAAATCATTGTGAATGTCTGCGGCACTATATCCCAGGTGCCGCAAATCCTTGAAAGAATAAAAACAAAAACCAAAAGAAGCCGCTGGATCAGCAGCAGCCCCTGTCCTGCTTCCTGATCCACTGAGATGTGAGCAAGTCCCACTACCACAACTGTGAGCCACGCCTCCCAGCACACCTTTCATTCTATGATGGAGCTTGTGGTAGTTTGATGTCCTCGGCCCCCATAATCTCATGGAGTGGCACTCTTAGGAGGTGTGGCCTTGTTGGGGGAGGTGTGGCCTTGTTGGAGGAAGTGTGTCCCTGGCAGGCTTTGAGGTTTCCTCTGCTCCGGATACTGCCCAGTGTCAGCCAACTTCCTGATGCCTCTGAGTCAAGATGTAAAACTTTCAGTACCACATCTGGCTGAAGGCCGACATATCCCATGACGCTATGGACTGAGCCTCTGAAACTGTTAAATGAATCCTCTCAATTAAATATTTCCTTTATAAGAGTTGCCAATGTCGTGGTGTCTCTTCACGGCAATAAAAACCCAACTAAGACAGGGCTGTACCCTCAAACCTCAAGCCACAATAAATCTTTTCTCCCCGAGGCTGCCTCTGGCCAGGCATTTTTGCCAGAGAAATAGGAAGTCACTAACACAGGATACTTTTTTATAAGTAGAAAAATAAAACCTGAACTCAGCCAATCAGAAGCTGTCAACTAACAAACACCACCAGAGACTTCCCAGTATGACAGGACAAATGTGAAGACTCCAGAAAGGGAACCAATCAAATATGTTCTTTGCTTTATTCCCGTGGTCACCCTATAAAGATAGACTGTCCCTCACAAGCTCTTCAATAGAGCCCTTAATGGCAGTCAGGTAAATGGCATTTTGTATATGAATTGCCTTTAGCTCGCTCAAACAAAAACAACAGAAACTTGATTGTGCTGCAGATCATCTTCTCAGATGTGACGTTGAGTGACGTTCAATATCTCAGCCTCTACCGTGTTCTTCACTGGAAGCATGTGCCACAATAACTCTCTAAACCTTTCTAGCTAAAACTATTTTCTCATTTATTTTTTTTTACTTGTCTAGATGCACAAATAATACTGGCAACATTATGGCCTGCAAGGGAAGCAACAATGAACTGAAAGGGTCAGCTCACTTCCCCCAAGGCGGTAGAGTGATGTAACAGCTGACCCAGGCATACTAGACCTGTAGTGATAAGAGCGGCGAGGCTGTGTCCCCGGCACCCGGCCGCCCGCATGGCTAGCTTATGCCCCAACATAATTACACGGAAACTGTATTCTTTTAAACACTGCTTGGCCCATTAGTTCCAGCCTCTTATTGGCTAGCTCTTACATATTGATCTAACCCATTTCTAATAATCTGTGTAGCCCATGAGGTGGCTTACCAGGGAAGATCTTAACCTGCGTCTGTCTGGAGTGGGAGAATCATGACGACTCCCCGACTCAGCTTCTTTCTCCCAGCATTCTGTTCTGTTTACTCCACCCACCTAAGGGTTGGCCTATCAAGGGGCCTAGGCAGTTTCTTTATTAATAAGAAATCACTCCCACATTATAGATCAGTTCTAGTGAGTCTTGCTAATTTCTGGACATGGTTTCCTCCCTCACCTTACCCAGTCATGGCAGGAGGGTACAGTGGTATGGTCCAATAAGAAGCTTCATTTTACCAGAAAAAAAAAATGTGAGGAGAAATTAAAAAGGCTGCTGGTAGGCGGTAATGTTTTATAAGGTTTGGAATAAGACATTAAAGAAAAGGTAGAATCAGCGATGGAGGGGAGTTGGAGGGCAGGAACTATGGCCGCTAGAGCATGGAGTAAGCCTGGGACAGAAATATGCCTCAGATTTCAACTTGGAAATGTCTTGGTCCCCAGCTTAATGTTGTTGGAAATGGTAGTAGCTTCAGAGTAGCTACAAGATCAACGCTAACTTTTGTCTTCATTCTCCGGAAGTATGCCCTCAAAGGGGACTACAGGACCCAGTTCCTCTTCCTCTTCTATTTTGCTTCCTGGTCAGAAGGTGAGTGGTTTTCTCCTACTACACAATCCTGCTGCCTTATGTTGCTGCCTCACTGCAGGCCTGAAACAGAAGGGACGGCCAACCATGACTGAAACTTAACACAGAGATGGGCCAAATAAACATCACCTCTTCATAAGTTTATTTACCTCAGTTATTACTACAGCAACAAAGGGGTCTCACACACACATATGCAAACACACACACATGCACACACACACACATTGTGCCTTTAGAATCTTTGCAGGCAAAGCCCTGCTTCAGATATGAGACATGAAGCCCTGGTAGCAGCCTGTGGGGAAGAAGACAGAAGAACCGGTTTCAGAAGAGGAGGTGGGAAAACTGTTCAGAGCTGGAGGATTGGGAGGAGAGACATGGGATGCCGTCCTCGGTGTGGAATGCCGTCCTCGGGACATGACACAGCTGGTGTACTCGTGAGCTCATGACGTCTGTGACTACTTGTCCAAGAAAGCTCAAGCAGCCAAAATTCCAGCAAGGACAGAGGAGGAGCTATCCCGGCCCCACCCCTAACTGAAGAGGAGAAAGAACGCTCTTCTTTGGGGATGTGGTTGCTGGTAGATTTCCCGTGCTCCAGGGCCGGCTCTGCTCCCACACTCGCATGAGCAGCACTGGGTGGACTTAAGACGTGGAGTTGGGGAGGAGGACATGTCGGGAGTAAGTCAGAGGATGGAAAGATTAGATGATTTCTTTCATTGTATACATGGATGAAATTATCAGAATAATTTTTTTTGAAAAATAAAATTTTCAATGATGTACATTTAAAATGTCAGAATTCTGGTGATTTCTTCATCTTTATTCTCAGTATAACGTCTGCTCTTCTTTCTAGCCGTCGAGAGGGGAAAAATCAAACTGGACAAATTAAGCCTTAAGAGATTGATTTTCATGCTCGCTTTATCCCCGGTCTAGGTTTATCATCTACTAATAGATTCTGCCATTTTCTGTCGAAAGGTTTTAGTGACTTTGGATAACTATTGGGGCCTATGTAATCTCGTTTTTTTAGTAAAGACGACAGCTCATTTAATTCAGCAAGTACAGATAACGCGGATCTGTTCCCCTTGCTGGCCACAGGTCATTGTTTTCATCTACATGCTCTCTGTAGGTAGGAATGACATCAGGAACATTGCTGGCAGCAATGGATTTCCAGTGCTTTCCTCGAGCTTTTCATAGGAAATACTCAATTAGATTTCCAAAGCAAAGGAGAGAACAATAGGACTCTTGCTATTCAGGACTTAAAGGCTTTGAACAGTGACTTCTTTATTAATATTCTTTCAAGATACTGTATACTTCTGTCAGAAAGGCAGGAACTATGCAAATTCTTCCAGAATCAAGAGCATAGCATAAAAATGTCCTTGCAGATGCCGGATGTCTGAGTTAATCTGATTTACGAGTTCCTAGGAGGCTATGATTTAGAAGCATCTAGTCTATGTACTTACCTCTGCATTTCTCTGCTGGGCTCTTGAACTGCTTCTCCAGGTTCCTGTAACTCCAACAGAACCACCTTCTTGAACAAACCACTCTCTCTGTCTTCTTCCTTTATGTCAGGCAGCCTGATTCTCAGCTTCCCGAATCACTGGCTTCTACTCATGGCCTTACTACCAGAAGCACAGGCTCTCAAGAGTCAGGCTTAGATAATACAAGGGTGTTTGGATTTGAACACATAAACTCTTTCCCATAGGCCTGGTCCCATCTGTTGGCACTGTCTGGGGAAGCTGTAGTGACTCTGGGAAGTGGGACCAGCCTGAGAGTTAGGCCTGCAGGCTTATAGCCCAGTGACATTTCTTGTCCTACCTCTGCTACCTGTTCTAGAGAGCTGAGGTGAGGCGAGGAAGCCCGTGTGCAAGTTCCTGCCACCAAAGAGCTTCTTGCTCCCACGCAAGCTCTGCCATGATGAACTGGGTCCACTCAAACTGTGAGCCAAAAGAATTTCTTCCTCCAGTAAGGTTTTTCTCATCAGGAATTTGGACACAGCAATGAGAAAATGTAACTAATACACACAGACAACTTAATTTGGGTTCTCCCAGAAGTTGACCCTGGAGCTCCAAGTGCAAGGAATTAGGTAGAAGGTCCTCAGAAAACAGGAAGGAAGTAGAGAAGTCAGATGGAGAAAGACCAGAAGAGAATTCATTGTCAATCAGGTCAGGCCCGTAAGTAGCTGGAGTGCAGTTAATCCTTGAGTCTTACAGTGGACAGTTGATGTCTAAGGGCTGAGGAAGCCGGGGTATCCATCCACCAAACCGCCAACATCCAGCTTCTTACATTTAACTCTATAGCATTTCTACGGCGTTGGGTGGAGATGGGAAACTAGGCCCCTTCGCTGCGGAAGACTCTCAGGCCAAGAATTTGGGTTGCAGCTGGATGCCCAGCAAGTGCGCACTGCGGTTCTAAAGGCGGGGCTCATGGGCAACACAAGCACTACAGCAACTATCTTCTAGAACTTTCCAATCGGAGGATTCAGCCTCATGCTTTATGGCCAGATACGAGTGGCAAATGTGTTTGATTTAGAATGTCAGTTCTAATTGCTTAACAGTGACTTTCTTGGGAGTGATGTTGAGGTTATGTACAAAGTCAGCAGAGCAGAGAACTTGTGGGTGGTGAGAGATCTCTGCTGAAGGAGACTCGGCTGGGGGTGACGCTGAATATCTTGCCGGCTGTCTGTCATCCTGAATCCTGGTTTCAGCTGTCTGTCATGCTGAATCCCGGTTTCAATCCTGAAGACCTGCAAAAACCTAATAATGCCAAAGTGAAAGTGGCGAGGCCCCAAGGACTGTCTTAGTCTGTTAAGGCTGTGGTGATGAAATTATCACACTGGCTGGCCTTTGGGCATGCTGATTTCTCATTGTACCAAAGACTGTGAAGTCCAAAGACAAGGTGCCAGCCGGCTTGGTGATTGCTGATAGTCTGCTCCTCATTGATGGGGTGGGGTCTTCTTACTGTGCCTCATGTAGGAAGGGGTGAACTAACTCAAAGGGCCTCTTTCAGACAGACACAAATTGTCTCATGACCTAAGACCCCACCTCCTTAATATCATCACAGCGGTAACTAGAGTTTTACAAACAAGCTATGAGGCAGCACAACTCTCAGACTGGGTAGATTCTTGGACCCCCGCCCCTTCCGGTCAGTCCCTGCGCTCCTCTGGGGAGGCAGGAGAGCACAATTTATAATTTCATCTTAGAATCAATATTATCTCTCATGAATTCCTTCCCACCAGCTGCCTGCAGATAATAACCATGCCAGGCCAGAGCAGAGAAAACAGCTTGGGTGGCAAAGAAAATAAATTAGTCCAAGTGATTAAAACTGTTGACGTGAAGACTGAATATTTCATGTTGTTTTTAAAAGTCTGGCTTAGCTTTTCCTAGGCTGGAGGTCACCTATAGCATTCAGCTAGAAAGTGCTCTGTGAATACCTGTCATAGGCCATTATATGAAGAGGAAGAGGGCATAGTCCAGCAAACAGGGCAGTGGAGGTTAATAACATCTTATCAAACTCTCCCAAAGGAGTGTGCAGTCAAGGGCAAGGGTGTCTCTGAGCTTGCCTGAGCCTCTCATTTGCTGGGTAGGCCGAGAGGTATTTTCTCAGTCTTCTCCCATACCAGCGTCCCTGCTAGCTTGTCCGTGGAGCTGTTTAGGGATGGTATCTGTTGTTATGTCTATCTAAAGAGGCCGTGTTTTGTGCCGGTGCCTGATGAGGTTTCAGTGTTTCTGCCCATCGCTTCTTCTACGGAAGCCCAGGTTAGAGGCATTTCCCTCCGTCCCGGGAAAGCGAACTGATGAGCGGCTATTTCAGTGAAGAGGTGAAGGTGAAGACTTCTTAAAATGGAAACCAGAAAGCTCCTCTGGGCAAAGAGCGAGCGTCATGCATAGAAGCAGAAGCGGGGAGAGCTGTGTGAGGAGCAGCACCCCCACTGAAAGTGAGGGGTGAAGTATATGTCATACTCCCTTTCTGGGGTGATGGAAAATGACTATGTGTGCTCATCTTGGCAGTGTATATAATCCAAACTTTATTTTAAAATCCTGACTGCGGGTGAGGGAGATGACTTGGTGTATAAGAGCACTCACCGAACAAACTTGCAGACCTGGGTTCAGATCCCAGTAGCCACATAAAAATCTGGGGGGTTCGTGGAAGCCAGGGTAGCAGCAGGCTCAGTGAGAACCCCTCTGGTGTGGGAGAATTGTCTGTATTCTGTCAATCATAAATAAATGCTGATTGGCCAGGCAGCAAATATAGGTGGTAAAACCAGACAGGAAGTAGAAATGATGTAATGAGAACAGGAGAATTCTGGGAAGGAGGAAGTTGATTCCTCCCACTCCTGCCCAGACCACCAAAGCAACAGGATGTGATCTGCCCCACTGAAAAAAGGTACTGAGCCACATGGCTAACATAGATCAGAAAAATGGGTTAATCAAGATGTGAGAGTTAGCCAGTGAGAGGCTAGAGCTAATGGGCCAATCAGCTTATAATTTATGGAGACCTATGTGTGATTTTATTTGGGGCTAAACAGTTGTGGGGGACCTGGTGGGAGGACAGAAAACCCCAACAACAACAAGCCAGCACCTCATGTTACACACCTCTTTCAAGGGAATAAGGTGGGGAGTGACAGAGCAGAACACCTGATTTTCTCGTGTGGGCAAGCATACCCATACCACCCCTACATACATCACACACACACACACACACACACACACACACACACACACACACACCATACAGAGAGAGGGAGAGAGAGAGACTCTTGCCAAAGTATCAATGAAAGTGTGAGAATTTCTCCTCCCTCACTCCTTTCTTCCTTCCCCAAATACACCTGAATCTAAAGTAAGAACAAACCAATCCAAGTACCCAGAGTCATTCCGGTCTGAACTCTTGAGTAACTATCCCATAATATAGCCAACACAGCTGGGAGCACTCTAGACGCAAGCTCTTCTCCACGCTGGCTGCAGTGTGGAGCTCACCCAGCTGGATGGGGGCAAAATGCCATGGGCACTGACTCCAGTCAGTACACACAAGAGAGTGAGCACTTCACAAAGCCAGCCAGCGGGTTTCAAACAGAATCTAGCGCTGAGGAGGAAATGAGCAGGGTTTTGTTCTACACTACTCCTCTAAGTCACGGAGTCGGGGATAAAATAACTCCTACAAGGTCAGAATAGCTAGGCTCCAGCCTGAGGACGACACAGCCAGCCACTTGAAGACGCAACCAGGACAAGGCATGCCAGCATGAACAACTTACACTGGGGAAAGAACCAGAGACAAGCCAGCAGGGCGGGAGTGTGGCCTTTCCTCCTTTTCTTGCTCACGTGCTAGAAAGAAAGAACAGCTCGTGTTTTGCTCACTTCTAGGCTGAAAAGTTAAAGTCTTGACTGAACTGCAGTCGGGGTCTGACAGGCAGAAAGAGATACCTGACATAAGAATCTTATCCAACATCAAAGGATCCAAGAGAGCCCGCATGCTCAAGGTCAAAGTTATCCTTCAAAAGCCTGGAGGAACTGGATTAAATGGGCGAAGTTATCATTTGGTGCTATGCTGGCCATGGTTCCCTGACCCTTAACCCTTCATCAGTCTGCAAAGACTCAGACTCCAGGGAAGCAATGCCCTTAAAGGTTGCCTGAACCTGAACAGTTTCATCTAGTCTGACCTCAGGGCTAAGCAATGACATATGAATATCTGGACATAACTTAACCATCGGGAGCAACCACAATGAGTCCATTTCAGGGCCATGAGTTGTCTCAACCACTAGACAAAGGGACCTCACGTTTTCCTCGAATGGCTCTTAGGGGCAAAGCGCTGCTCCCTGGCATCTGGTCACATTCTCCCAAAGGCACTGATAGGCTGCCAGCTGTTTCGTAAACAGCGGGAATGCTGGAGATGCAGGGTTGGCCTTGCTGTGTGTGGATCACAGGGGAATGAGTGGTGGAGGAACCCTCGCTGTCTCTGGGTAAATATTTACACTGTCTCTCATTTTAAAGCAATGTTTTCGGGGTCTGTAAAATCATCCAATTGTTTTTATGTTCTCCGTCCATCACTGCTGTTGCTGTGGAGAGCAGAACTGATCATGCTGCCATCGACAAAATATGAGCTGTTGAAAGGTAGGTTGGGTCCCATCCAACAAAAAGGTCTAAACTCCAATATATGCTCCCCTGTCACTTCCCAGGTACTGAAGAGCCATGAGCTGAAAGTTGTACTAGGCTATCGCAAGCCGTAGAACATAAGGTTCGTTCAGGTAGTTGGATTTCCCAGTAAGATCATGGAAGGTAGAGGTATTGAGCTGACAGACTAGTAAATTGGTTAAGAGGGGAGGATTATGAGGTGGAGTTGGGGGAGAAGAAAAGAGAGGAGAGGAGAGGAGAGGAGAGAAGAGAAGAGAAGAGAAGAGAAGAGGGGAGGGGATAGAAGGGAAGAAAAAGGGAGGGAGGGGAGGGAAGGAAAGAGAAAAAAGAGAGGGTAGAGAAGACTCAAGGGCTTCTGAGAGCCACACGTAGAAGAGGCATATCTGGGAAAAACACCAGAGAAGGGCATTTGGGATCCAATCAGGCAGTAAAACTAAAACAAGCTGAGAAAAAGTAAGGCAGAGCTCACAAACATTTTCTTGGTGTGGCTGAACTTTAGCCACTTGAGAGTTTCTGTGAAGACCAGTTGGGGAGCACTGCAGACCTTCCATCTAAGGTGCAGCTGTCAGCATTAGCGACTCACCCACCCATTAATTCGACATCTATTCTTGTGCATCTACTAAATGTTCACAAGGTGTGGCTAAGTGGTACGGCATCACTATTTACGGAGGGCCAGGCGTTTGAACATATTCACTGGTTTAACCCTTCTTTCAGCAGGTATTACCTTTTCTTGATTGTCTCCCATTTGATCAACTTACACCTTCTTATATTGTCGGATCCTGTTGTGAGTTTCAAGACTTTTAAAATATTGGGGCAGCTACAAAACTCAAGCTCATTAAAACCCTAGGATCCAACATCAGTTTCTTCTTCCTCTTATGGTCTAAAGACAGGGCACACATCACTTACACGTGCAGTTTTTCTCACTGGTGATCAGAGAAGGGGTGGAGAATAATATCAGTTGAGTAGCTGTCACAGTGCCAATCACATTTACTAAGTTATTTCAGCTGTGCCTTATAGTTCCTCTTTTGATTTTAGGTACAGATAAAGAAACTTGGGGGCAGACGTCTGAAAACACTTGCCCCAGGACATATGACTTATAAGGAGAAGAATCAAAACTGACTTGAATCAGCCTAATCTACTGAGTCAAGCTCTTTTTTCTCAACAAGTGTAAATTCCCTGGCAACTTAAAAACACAGCATTAGAGCCAGTCAACACATGTAAAGTTGCAAAATACAAAGTCAACATTAAAAACTCAATACCACACTAACCATTAATGATCCAGAAAAACAACTTAACAAAAACATGGATCCATCTACAATGACTAGAACAGACAAAGGGAAATAAGAAACTCACACACTGCACACTACAAAACACTGATGAAAGAAACTCATGAAGATACAAGTAAATGGAGAGGAGTCTGACAGCCATGGTGTAGCCGGAGACCACTCTTTCGTTCCTGGCTGCCCTGACTTAAATAATCACACAGAAACTATATTAATTAAAATACTGTTTGGCCAATAGTTCAGGCATTTCTCTCGCTAACTCTTATATCTGAAATTAACCCATTTCTATTAATCTATGTATCGCCACAAGGCTGTGGCCTACTGGTAAGGTTTTTGGTGTCTTTTTCCTTTGGCAGCTACATGGAATCTCTTTGACTCTACCTACTCTTTGACTCTACCTACTCTTTCTATATATACCTTTGCTCAGATTTCCCACTTGGCTTTACTCTGTTAAGTCATTGGCCAAAACAGGTACTTTCTTAACCAATGGTAATAGAACATAATCACAGCCTACAGAAGGGAATCCCACATCACCATGGATTAGGAAAATTTTTATTATTGAAATGTACAATTTCATTACTAGAAATTGGGGCTAGAGAGATGGCTCAGAGGTTAAGAGCATTGCCTGCTCTTCCAAAGGTCCTGAGTTCAATTCCCAGCAACCACATGGTGGCTCACAACCATTTGTAATGGGGTCTGGTGCCCTCTTCTTGCCTGCAGGCATATACACAGACAGAATATTGTATACATAATAAATAAATATTTAAAAATAAAATAAAATGTACATGCTACTTTACTCAAAATGATGGACAGGATTGATATGATTCCTATAGAAAATACAGTGATTTTATTTTCCACAGGAACAGAGAAAGTAACCTTAAAGTTATTTGAAGATCACTAAGAAGCCTGGATAGGAAAAGTGACCTTAGTGAAAGCAAACAAAGTTGGATGCTCCACACTGCCTGAGTTAAGATCTACTATGATTCTATAGCAACCAAAACAATAGACGCAGGTAGATAGAAAAGAGCCCAGAGTCCAGGAATAAATCCACACATCTTCAGTCCATTGCCTGTCAAAAAGATGTCAGTCAGGAACACACACACACAGGGAAGAGCGATTTCTTCAGTAAATGGTGGCAGAAAAGCTGCATGTCTACACGCAGAAGAATGGTTCTATATCCCAACACTATAAGGTATAGACACATTAACTAGGGATGTAGTCAAGACTTGAATGGAGGACCCGATCTTGTGAATGACTGGAAGAAAACAGGGAGAAAGTCCCATGACACTGGATTGTCAAAGACTCCTTGTATATGACCCTGCATGCACAGGTGATAAGAACAAAGAAAAAAAAATGGGTTTAGTTCCAACTTAAAAGCTTCTGTAAGCAAAGGAAAATGCAATGGGCTGGGGGAAAAAAAAACCTATGGGATGAGAGAAGACATTTCTGAAGTAAAAATCTACTGGCGAACATTACCCAAAATACATAAGAACGTGATTTAAATAGGTAAAGAGCAAACCAACACATAGAATACCTATTATTAAACACTGGATGTCTGTGGAGAAAAGGGAGCCTTTGTATGTTAGTACAGCTGTTGCAGAAAACTGTATGGGGGGAATATATTTTAAAAAAAAAAAGTGAAAAAAGAACTACCAACCACATGATGCAGCAGTCAAACTGAGAGTATACCAAGGGAACGCAAAGTCAACATGCCCAAGACTGGCATGTTTGCAGCCCCAAGTTCACTGCAATGTTGTCTACAAGAGCCAATTGTCCATCAGTGGATAAGCCTATACAGATGTGCACAGACACAGAAGAGTAATGTCAAGTCTTTGAAAACAAAGGAACTTATGTCAATTTGGGGTAGAATGTGAAGGGCACTATGCTAAGTGAAATAAGCCAACCACAGAAAGACAGACGTTGCGTAACCTCACATATATGTAAATAATACTGTGTGGAAAGGTTCGGCCCATAAAACAGCCTGGAGTAAAATGATAGTTAGCAGAGAGCTGGACTGGAAGGGTCAGGGAGATGCCGACCGAAGAACCTACCGTTTCACCTACTCAGGATGTGACTTCAAGAGAAGTTACTATATAGTCTAGTGGTCACCTCTGATAGCAGCATATTGTAAGAAATATTTGTGTTCTTAAAAAAAAGTTAAGTATCAGAGATGATGTGCTTGTTATATGGCTTGATCAAGTCATTCTACAATATATATAAAAACATCATGACACCATGCTTTACACCATAAAGACACTATTTTTTAATTGTTAATTAAACTAAACAGAAACAAGCCGGCCATGGTGGTGCATTCCTATTATCCCAGCATTTGGGAAGCTGCGGCAGGAAGGGGAGGAGTTTGAAGTTAGGCTCCAGAGCAGGTCCCAGGCCGTCCTGGGCTGTGAGACGGTCTCAGAATGACAAAAGCAAATGAATAAATAAAAGTGTGGTGGATAAGAGCACAGACTGTGGACTAGACCAAAAGGGTCTAAATCCACATCCTGCCATTCGCTAGCTGAAGAGCCTGACCAAAGAGCCCTCTGTGCCTCCTGGGGCGCTATCTGAAGTGTGCCAGCAGGTGGCTGCAAACAGCGCTTCCCTTAAATAGAGGGTCTTCAGTTAATGGACTAATACTCTAATCACTTAGACTGCCTGGTGCAGGGGGGGGAGGGGGAAGAGATCAGCATTGAGTATTTATAGTCTACTTGAACAGGAGACCCATAGGGAAGCCCCTCAGGATTTTAGGCTCAAAAGCATTTCCGCTTTCCGCCACAATGGCAGTGCTCATCCGCTTATTGTCACTGTGATAAGATGCCTGGGATAACGAACCTCAAGGGAAGAAAGGCTTCTCCTAACTTATGGCTGTAGAGACTCCAAATCCACGGTCAGCTGGCCTCTGGGTTAGGGGGCTGTGGCAAAGCAGCACATCACAGTGGAGAGTGTGCGTTATGTATAAGCATGTATATGCGTTGGACAATAAAAAGAGAGAGAGAGACAGAGAGAGAGAAGAAGAGACAAAGAGTCCAACATCCCCTTTAAGGGCAAGGGGCAAAGAATCCAACATCCCCTTTAAGAGCACAGGGACAGAGTCCATCGTCCCTTTCAAGGGCACAGGGGCATAGAGTACAGCATTTTCTTCAAGGCATAGGGGCAAAGAGTCCAGCATCCCCTTCAAGGGCACAGGGGCATAGAGTCCAGCATCACCTTCAAGGGCACAGGGGCATAGAGTCCAGCATCCCCTTCAAGGGCACAGGGGCATAGAGTCCAGCATCCCCTTCAAGGGCACGCCCTCAATGAACTGACTTCCTCCTGGAGTCAGTAGGTCCTCCTGGAGGCCCCACTATCTCCCAACAGTGCGAAAAAATTTGAAACATAAGCTTTTAGAGCCTGGTGCTTATTATCAACACATGACAGTCACCTTGAAGTTTACAATCCGGCAAACTCATGACTTCATTTCTACATAACTACAGAATATCTAAGATTACGGTACCTGCTCAACAGCATCTGAATCCGTTTAAAATGATGACACTGGAACCGAGCACAAAAGCAGGGTCACAGAACATGTGCATCAAAGGGGGTGTGCAAATTTATGTGGCCGCTATGATAATGTTCATACAAAAAGCATCCGGGAAGGCACGGGCTAGAAGAATAAAAGAATTCATATTGGTAACGTGAAATTGTGGGTGATGTTTTTTTTCTCTTATTCCAACATCTTTGTTATATGGCTTGATGCCGTTATGCCCTGGAATGAAGTAACTCACTCTTCCAGTGCCTTCCAGATAGAGAGAAAACTAATCCAAACACCCATGGACCATTCGTGATCATCATAATTTTACACGTATGTGAGAGGAGCTTTCTGTGACTCAAAAGGCTGTGCATGTTCATGTGCATGTGCATGCAGAATGAACAAAAGTTTTTAGTAAGAACCTAAGTCCTCCCATAAGAAAATAATATTTTCTTAGCATCCCAAATTGGCCATCTGTGCTAAGAAAACACTAGAGGAGCCAGGAGGAAATTTGAGGAGGCTTACATTTGTGTGGAAGCATTTCCAACAGATGGAAGCTTCCTCTCCTCTCCAGTCAGGCTTGCAAGAATTCGGCCCAAATCAGAGAGCTCTGGCCTCCCACAGCTGGGTCCCTTGGCAGTGTACCCTCCCAACCCCCACTGTTTCCAAGTTCTGCAGGTCTTAGCTCCCACTCCTGGTGCCTTATGCTGTGCCCCAGTTCTGTCTCCCTCTCTCTCCAATTGTCACACAAGTAGGACAATTCAGGAGCATTATTGGGATACTGGCAAAAGAAAAAAAAATGCCTGCTACCGCCCAGCCAATCAGCAAGAGCGTAAAGCAATGAACAGCTTCCAATCACCTGCAATGAACAGTGTCAAATCGCCCACACGGCTAACCAGCAGCCAGGAGTGCTGATACCTCACTGTTTGATTCAAATTTGGAGCTCTATCACCGACAGGGCTGGCTTGGGGATTGAAAATTTATCTTAAGAACGCCCAGCTTCCTCATCTGCAAAGCCAGGCTGGTAATGACAGCATCCTCCCGAGTCCCTGAGAGGATTCAATGCATTGCTGTATACAGGAATGACATGGTCACAGCTCTATGGGGCCCAGCCTTTGCTACTGTGTGTCCATAGAAGGTGTGGTTTAAGCTTTGCCAGAGACAAAGGACTCTTGCTTGAGTCCTTTTTCAGCCTTAGACCCAATTCAGCTCTGAAGATCATGTATGTACCAAACATATTTTTCAATTCTTTTTTTTTTCTTTTTCTTTTAAAAGAGGACCGGTTTTAACTTTGGAGGAAGAATGGGCTGTCAGCACTGGAGGACTTAAGATCACAGCAATAACCCCGAGACCTCTGGAATCACACCTCCAATAGACATGAGATCCTGTCTCTATAGTCACAGCTCCAATAGACCTGAGATCCCGTCTCTAGAATCATACCTCCAATAGACCCAAATTGCATCTCTAGAATCACACCTCCAATAACCCTGAGACCTACTTTCTCTAGAATCACACCTCCCATAGACACGAGACCCTGTCACACCTCCAACAGAAATTGAGGCAGCTCAGAGGCAAGGCCTCCTGCTCATGTCTGTCTTCTATGCAGACGTGTGCTGCTTTGAATGACACTGGCCCCCAGGAAGACATGGATGTGGAGGAGATATCACTAGGGTAGGCTGTGAGGTCTCAAACTATTCCAGCCATCCCAGTGAGCGCTCTGCCTTCTGCAGGCAGACTGAGGTGTGAGCTCCCAGCTCTTCCTCTTGCCCTGCCCCCACTCCACCATTACAGACTCTAAGTCCTCTACAACTGTAATCTGAATTAAACGATTTCTTGTATAAGTCGTGTGGTCATATTTTACCGCAGCAATAGAAAAGTAACTACTACAAGACATTGGAGTAGCACGGACAGCCCTGCACGAGAAAGGAAGGAGATAGAGGAACTCCCGCTAGCTCTGGCCTGCTTGATTTGATCAGAGAACCTTTCTGAAGTCCACAGAATAAATATTTGTAATGTGAATCATGCTGCCAATCAACATTGCCTTTCGTGTGTGTACGCCACAAAGGGAAGTGGAATTGGCCCCAAGACCACAAGAGAATCCAGAAAGCCAGCCATTTATATTACCTCAGGCCAAAAAAAAAAAAAAAAAAAACCACTGGGAAGCATTCCAATTATGAAAAATAATGACACAGATGGAACAGAGGCCACACAAGAGCCCCTAGGAAAGGAAAGAGTCATTTCTCGGGAACAGCCCCTAGGATCGGCAGGTGCCTATTTTTCTTCTAGCGCAAAAATTAATATCAGAGATGTACTCTTCGGCTACCTCGTCCTCCCTGTTCTTCTCATCGACTCTCTGATGAACTTTTTCTTTAGACCTCAGCCTCTTGGAGTCTCTTGGTAGCTCCATCCTACAGCACACGGAAGAACAAGCCCTGCAAGTTTGTCGTCTGATAAAACAGAAAAGAAGGAACTTATTGACCACGTGCAGACTTTTCAAGCACAGCAAAAACAGGGTGCCAACGTCTTATGGGGACCATCTGGGAGCCTGTTTCTCGCTCACCTCCCTCTCACCATCCAACCTTGGTGAGTGAGTCCCCAACATTTTTGCCTGTTCTCAATATCTTTGGACCCTTTGTGTCAGAGAATCTACTGTCTTTTCTCCCCCCTGGTGATTCTCTCACTTCTTGGACATTGGTCATTTGGTTTACTACGCTATTTTGTTCTCACATTTTCCAACCATGGTCTTTCTTGCCTTCTTCATGTACAGAGGGGGCTAAGGGTGTGCCATCCTATGGCTAGCCAAAGACCTAGGGTACAAATGACACGTGGGAAAATGGGATGCATTCTAGAAGGGTGCACTGATTTGGGCCCCTTTTAAACTTTGAAACGTTTAGCTGGAGTCAGGAAAGGTCTATTGATGTGATGGTGTATTTGGTCTGCTGTCGATGATGTATTTGGCCTGGTGCTGGTCTAAGGGTGACGGTCTGTTGCGGGTGGTGTATTTGGTCTATTGATGACAGTATGTTTGCTTTCTATGTAATAAATACACATCAGCAACCAATGTTAACAATTGAACAAAGTCCTGATGACCTCTGAATTTCAGCCGGCTAAAGGGTAACAGGAGTTGGAAGAGTCTTCTGAGGTCAACAGCTGCGTGATGAGTCACGGGGAAGATTGACCTGCATCTAGAGTCGGTCAAGAGAGAGCCTTGGTCTGCGCGGAAAGATGGAAAGATTAGAAAGACTCTGTATTAAGTTAGAATCCTTTACTTAAGACGGAATTCACTGGAGTTGACATTTTAAATCTGCTGCTCAAGCAAAGATAGAGGTACCAAGATCTCCAATGAAAGACAGAGATAAAATGGGGGAAAAAATGTCCTAAGATTTTGAAACATAATTTAGAAACTTGGAGCAAAAACTGTCAGATTCTTGGAGATGCTTTGTAAAGTTTTTTTTTTTTCTCAGCATGATATGTTTCATCCTTCTTTGAAGAAATTTCAAAAAAAGGAAAAAAGACTGAAGAAAGACCGGTCGATTTGCATAAACGGGCGGAGACCAGCCCAGAAAAGAAACCTCCAGATGAATTAGCATTTTTTTCAGCGAAGCAAGGAAGAAAGAAGAAAAATAAATGGAACAGAAGTTATTTTAGACAAAATCCGTCCTAATTAAATGGAACCATTCCCAATCAAAAAACTTCTACAGAGGATTACGATGGTGGTAGGGGCCATATTAGCAGGAGACCAGATTCCTCTCGGGCACCTTTCAGAATCCTTATCTGCCCAAATCCTGAACCGAAAAATAAAGGCTTAATTGGTGAGAGACAGAGCTAATGTCTAATACAGAGTGTTGGTTACAAGAGAGACAGTCTCGAGTTTTTATCATCCATTTCCCTGAAGAGGGAGACTGAACTGTGAATCCGACAGAAGTCACTTCGCGACTGTAGACACGCACATGCAAGGATGCCAGGGGCCCACTATAGGGACTCCTGCGAACGCCAGCGCTTTGATTTTTCGTTTGTTTGTGTTGCCTGAGACCTTAAAGGAAATCATGGCTGGCGGGTTGCTTTCAAGTCTTCCATTTGTATGGAAGACAATCACGTTTGGCCCAGAGCATCTTTCTAAATGAAAAACAGAGCAATGGAAGCAAACACGGAGCTGCCCGAACCTCGGCTGCAGCATTTGGAAACAGCGGCTTTCATAAATCCAGTGGGTGGCTGATGGCTTTGGGATATAGGTTTGTTTTTAAAAAAATCTCCTTATTGCTTTGTGCGTTGGCTTCCATATGGATCTTATTAAACAGAAAAAGGAAATGATACAAAAAGTAGGATTACAAATAGCCCCTTCTCTCTTTCTGGTTTGAATTGGAACCCCAACTGTTTATGTCTTGGATCTGGGGAGTCTCCAAATTCCTAATCGTTTCTTAGACCACCACACCCTTCTCAGGAGGTACCGACAGCTGCCACGTCTGCAAGCCGCTCCAGGCTGTTCTTCCTTCCATGCTCAGCAAGCATGCTTTTGCTCTTCTTAAACACACAGCTACCAAGGTACAGGATGTCTCTCTCCAGAAAGGTACATAAAGATTCCATTGTTTAGTGTCTCGGGAATAGGGACCTTCAAGGAACCAGACCTCGTTCTATATAGAGAGTAAACTCCCAAGGGCAAGAGAACACAGGAATTTTAGATTTAGGGAAAAGACTGTTTTGATCTCACTTTTCAGACCCAGGGAGCGATCAGCTCATCCCGGGGTCTTCTAGGTAGACACAGGTTTTCATTCTCATGTGTGTTTCACTAAACAGGGCTCACGAGACAGATTGCAAGAGCTGTCTGTCCTGTGACTAGGGGTTCTTCACAGCATAGATTCTGAACTTCATTTGCTGCAGTTCATCAGTGAAAATAAGACATCCCTAAGTCTAGAACATTCCAGCACATTGCCACAATCAGCTGGGTAATTTAGGGCTTCTAGACCAAATCCCACGTTTTTCCTCAATTATAAAACTATTTTGTTTCTGTTATTTAAAAGCCATTGGTCACAGGTCATATGAAGAACACTGTCTTTAAATTTTGTTTTAAGTTGGGCATGATGTTTTTACTCTGTACCCCTCTCTGTTAGCTGAGGCAGGAGGACCACGTGTTTTATGTCAGACAGGGCACCATAGCGAGCCCCTGTCTCCAAACTCCCGTCCTGGCATCTTTTTTGGTGTACGGTTATTAAACACTGCTGACCTTGAGGTCAACCATTATTGCCCATGTGTTTAGGAAACAGATCCAGGGGTTGTTGTTGTTCGGGTAGGCTTTGGATGTCCAGTCCTAACCGGCCTGTGTGTGGCAGGCTGGTAGGCCTCGGGAAGCCCTGTTTTCTTACTTTGTGGGGGAATGAGAGATGGAGTTGAAGGGTCACGGGTGACATCAAGCTATGCTCTGAGGTGACTGAAGAATGACAACCTTTGACGCTGTCTTCCCTCAAGGTCCAAATCTATTTCCTGCATGGCTTGAAAACACTTGAACCAGGTCACAAGCTGGCAGTATATTGCCTTTTAGCTTGGAAATAATTTGTGATAAATGTGATCTTAAGAAGGATGTTCTTATACCAGCCCTCAGAGTCTCTCAACAGTTTCAACCACTCGTATTCAAATAGGGGATAGTGTGTATATAGAGAGGTGGAGAAAGAAAGGCAGACAGAAATACACAGAGACACAGAGAGTCAGAGGCACAGGGATGCACAGAAAGAGACAGAGAGGGAGAGAGACAGGGACAGAGAGAGAGAGACAGAGGCACAGGGATGCACAGAAAGAGACAGAGAGGGAGAGAGACAGGGACAGAGAGAGAGAGAGAGAGAGAGAGAGAGACAGACAGACAGACAGACAGACAGACAGACAGAGACTCAGAGAGAGGGAGAGTCAGAGAGTGACAGGGGCACCGGGATGCACAGAAAGAGACAGAGAGAGGGAGAGAGACAGGGACACACACACAGAGAGAGAGAGAGTCAGAGAGAGATGCAGAGAGAGGGAGAGAGACAGCACAGAGACACATATACACACAGACACAGACACGCGCGCACACACGAGTCCTCTGCCTCCAATTAGCAATTACGTGCAGCTGAGATAGAAGCCTGACTCACATCCTTAGCACATTATGAAAACAAGACAAGGTTCAGCGGCAGCCTTTTGTAAGCCCGATTCCTGGCTCCTCTAAGACTGGAAACCTTTCCTCTCCTGAGCTTCATGTCACAGGACACACAGAGGCGCTCTCCAGGATGGGTGCTGTGAAAATGTTAGACAAAGGGCTGTGCACTCAGGACCTCGGTGGTTGGGCTCCTCTTCTCAGCTCCCCAAGACGCCTCTACTCTCAGGACGTCTTCTCTTTCATGACACGCCTCTGTTTCTAACCGCACGTGGTAACCTGATGTAGTCCTCAGTCCTAGGACACGAGACCCCGGTGCCGTCTTATCAGAAGGCAGCCTGCCACAAAGCTTGCTTGCCACTCCCTTCTCTTTATATCTTTGTTTGGATCGTGGCCAGACTAACGCTTGCTCTCACACTCTGGGCTTCCTCGCTCTCTCTGAATCCTGACTCCTCTTCCATCTGCAGCTGCCTTCCAGATCTCCATCGCTGAACACGCCAACTATCTTGAACCGGAATTCAAATAGCCCTGGCTTTCTCCTTCTGTCTCACAGAACAGCTGCTAATGTTTACAGCCTGAGATTCCTGTTGTTTCTTTCTCTCAAACTGTGATATAATTGTTCTAGAGTCCCTTTCTGGGTCCATTCTTAAAGAGATTATGAACTTTAGAGGGAACCCCAGATTCTCTAGGAAGCAGAGAAGGACAGAATGCTAAATCCAAAATCACTAATTTCATGACTTCATACCGGGCAATGGTCTGCAAACTGAGATCGCTCCGAGCCAACTTGGCTCCCATGAATGCTGGAGTGCTTGTGTCTCTTGCAAAGGTAGTCAGTCCCGAACACCTTCAGGGGAATGGCAACAACGATGCTCAAAATGCTGACACTCATACTTCAGAGGAAATTCCTTCTATCTTCAATAATTAAGTCAAAGATGACTCAGATGCTCAACAGTTTCCTGGGGATGATGGCATTGCTGTTGTCACTGTTTCCAGGACAAACCTAGGGCTGCTGAGAATACCTCTTCCCAGACGACAGAGAGAGGCATCTGAAGGCGATGGAGTTCACCATGCGATGTGGAGTCTGATCTGCTCCCGTTCCAGAACTGGACTGAATAAAGGAAGGGTTCCTGCAGCAGGGAACATTTGCTTGGCTTTCCGCTCCACTCAGCAACGCTTCTCTGGGTCACTCACTGCTGAGATCACACTTGGAAATAGTCGAGGACAGAGCTACTAAAATGTTCTCAAGATTACCCTACTAATGTTTCAAATTTTGTTTATTTTTATAACTCCTTCCTCTGTCAATTTTGCCTAATATTTTGTGTGAAACTAACATGCATGTAATGTTGATATTTTAATACCCAATAACACTTCATATAGTAGAATAATTTACATCTAATATTGACACATTTTTGTTTTTTTTTTAATTTACCCTGTATTGTTATATATGTATTAAAGTTTCAGTTTTTTATTGTTGTTGTTTTGTTTTGTTTTGTTCTTTGAGACAGGGTTTCTCTCAGAAGCAGTCCTGGCTGTCCTGGAACTCACTCTGTAAACCGGGCTGGCCTCAAACTCACAGAGATTCACCTGCCTCTGCCTCACAAGTGCTGGGATTAAAGGTGTGTGCCATTCCTGCCCGGCCTTAAAGTTTATTAAAAATAAGCAATACTAAAAAAAAAAATAAGCAATACTCTCGGCCTTTTCAAAACAGAAATGATAACAGCTGCTTTGTCTTCCACCATCGGAAGCCATCATGGTGTTATGGTCCAAGATGGCATCATTTGAGGTCAGGAGTGGGGACCCCTGGACACCCCAGTCTCTAGGTCTAACAACTTCTCTCCTTCATACTTCAGAGAAATTACAAATCAATGAATAAATTTCATTGTTTTAACCAACTGCATTTTATTCTGAGTGGAAAAAAAAGTTCACATTTTTGTTCTTTTTTTTTTTCCTGTTTTCTCTTTTGCTCAGCATACAATAACTATTTATATAAAAAATGCCCTTAGGTAACCCAGTACCGCATTCACACTGCGATTTTTAAAAATAATACGCTGACAAAGAAAAGAATTTGAAGAGAAAGGCGAATCTTTTAATGCGTTTAGATACACTCTGCATTTGTTTCATTGCAAACGTTTTGCTTAGGATGTTTGCTTGTTTTCTAATATGTTGTTGGCTTTTTTTAATGACATTTTATTCCTTCAGGATTTCACATTGTCTTAGTTAAAAGTTTGATGCCAGCCGGGTGGGTGGTGGCGCACGCCTTTAATCCCAGCACTCGGGAGGCAGAGGCAGGTGGATCTCTGTGAGTTCGAGACCAGCCTGGTCTACAAGAGCTAGTTCCAGGACAGGCTCCAAAGCCACAGAGAAACCCTGTCTCGAAAAACAAAAAACAAAACAACAACAACAAAAAAAAAAGTTTGATGCCAGACTGTCCTGTGTCAAGGGAACTCACAAGTATCTTTTGTTTTGTTTTTACTTTGTTTAAAGCGTTCTATTGCTTCCTTGCTCAGTACTTTGGACTTTTGACCTGAGTTTATTTTGTTTTTAACTCTCTCAGAATTTTAAGGTGACTTTCCAATTTCTTCTTCATCTTTCATATTCTTCCTATTCTTCCTAGCTGAAGGGCTCACCAACATTTTTTAGTTTCTTGGGTCAGTTCTTTATGGATTTCACCTTTTAACAGGGTTACTATCTCTATTGTTTGGTTGTCATAGCAATTTCCAAATTAATAACACCTTCTTCAAGTCTGTCCGGTTTATCTCACCACATTCTTGGATGTGTGAGTGTATGTGTGTGTGTTTCTCTATATTTTAAGTTGTCAACACATTGATTTCCAAACACATTTTATCCCGACCTTTATTTAATGAGGAACAAACTTTACTCATAGTGCCCATATCTATGTCCCCTTTGTCCCACAGATGGACTGTGCCCCCTCCCCTTATCTCACCATTTACTACATAGAAATAAAATAAGTCACATCACTTTGTTCCTTTGCTTAAAATGCCTCGGTGGCTTTCCATATCATTCAGAAACAAATAAACAAATAAACAAGCAGTTCCTGTCAGGGTTTACAAATCTTAGCTATACCTGGCTCCCAAATTGTGACACAGAGACTTAATATTAGTTGTGAATTCTTGGCCTTATCTTATGCTTGTTTTTTGATAGCTCTTACAACTTAACCTGTTTCTCTTCATCTATGTTTTTCCTAGAGGCTCTTTACCTTTTTTTTCTTCTGTATTGCTTACTTCCACTGCTTCTGACTGGCAGCTGCCTGGCTTCTGGCCCTGGGTGTGTCCCTCTCTTTCTCCCTTGTTCTCTTCTCCTTCCTCTTGCCTGGATTTCTTCTCCTGCTGATAATCTCTGCTTGCCAGCCCCGCCCATCCTTCCTCCTGCCTAGCTATTGGCCATTCAGCTTCTTATTAGACCTATCAGGTGCCTTGGGCAGGCAAGGGGAAACAGATGCAACACATCCCTTACATAATTAAACACACATCCTTGCATCATTGAACCAATGCAGCGTAAGGAAACGTAACACAGCTTTACACAGTTAAAATAATATTCCATAGTGTAAACAGATAGAACATATCTTTCTTTACATAGTTAAAATAATATTCCACAACAGTACCTTCTCGGGACCCCCAAATTAGTGCTATTATCTGCTCTCCACATCACAGGCTACATTCTGCTCCAAGCACTGTGCCACACCAGGACATCCACATGCGTTCCTCTCACACTTGAGACATCATTTTCTGGATATGCATGAGCTGTTTCTTCTGTGCATGTAGCCCTCAGAAGATTCTCTCCCGACCTCTGTGCATGATTCTAACCTTGCTCTTCACCCTCTTACTCTATTCCCTACCCCATTTCTCTCCATATTGTTATTTCTGGGTGACACAGCAGATCGTATTGATTGGATGGTTGGCGCCATGACTGTATGTAAGCTCCAGAAAATGGGGGAGGGGTGTGTTTATTGTAGTTTTTCTTTAATTCCTAGTGCCTAACGTAGTGCCTGGCATGTGATCGGAATTGACATACATTCATCGTTCGTAAGACTGTTGAATCAGTAGGTGAATGACCAGCCATCAGAATTTTACCATAATGTCTTCTGGATCCTGGGCAGGGTTCTAATCCAGCTAGTGAACAGCTCTCTGTGTGTCTGAGAAGAGTTTCAAAGATTGGTTCCATCACGTGTTCTCAGCTGGCCTCGAGCCAGTCGTGACAGTTCGTTACCTCTTGAGCTGTGATACGCTCGCCTTCAATCAAATCCCAGCTTAGACCCAACTGCCCCCAAAAGGCCAGTGCATGAAAGGCTTGGTCCCCAGGCTTTAGAGTCACTGAGAAGTAGTGGGATCCTAATTGAAGAGGACTAAATAAACCAGTTAGGTCATTGGGCACCTGTCTCTGAAAGGGATGTTGTGGTTCAACCCCTTCCTCTTTTTGGACTCCACTTGAGTAACTTTCTCTGCCATGTGTCCACACCCATGTTCTATGATAGTATAGGCACAAAGTCACCAAGGGGTTGAAAATATAAACCCAAATACACCCTTCATTCTTTAAAGCTGATTCCCTCTGGGAGTTTGTCATAGTGACAGAAAGCCAAAAGGCAGACAACTGCTTCTTTCTTCTTTATTATTTCCAGGCTCCTGCGTATGCTTTTCAAAATAGCTTTTGGGTAAGTTTTCAGGGAAAGCTAAGCAAAAGACAGTGGCCTCTGTTTTCCTTCTACCACTTTCAATGGAAGCCTCCTCTATACTTCTTAAATTTGATCAGTTGATTCTGAGTGCTTCAGATATGCTTACTTGGCTTTTTAAAGAAATACTGATCTAAAAAATATTGTTAAAGGAGTGTTGCGTAGACGCCATTTCCTTCATAAATATATTTTTCCCTTTTCCCTGAGCTTTTAGGATGAAATAAAGCCTATGATTAATGGATGGATGAATATTAAATGATTGGTAGATAGATCGATAATTGATAGATTAGATTGATAATTGATAAATTAGATAGATAATTGATAGATTAGATAGATAGTTGATAGATGATAGATAGATAGATAGATGATAGATAGATAGATAGATAGATAGATAGATAGATAGATAGATAGATAGATAGATAGATAGATAAATTAGATAGACAGACAGACAAACAAACAGACAGACAGTCAAGGGGAACCAAACAATACAGGGCAGCATTTGTTCTTGAATTGTCTGTTCTGAGGCAGGTGTTAGCAGCTGCTGCCCAGGTGCTGGGCGAGCATAGGCTTCTGCTATGAGACAGGTGTCAGGATTTTAATTTAGCTAATTGAGTGTGTTTTCCACGATTGCCTTCTCTTTTCATCCTAAACATGAAAAAGACAACGGCGACAACTGGAAAAGAACCAGGAGAGTCGTTTCAGGATCGTTTACTTTGTGTTCCCTTCTGATTGCCTTGCCATTGTTTCATAGTCGTTGCAAGCTGGATTAACTGTGTCCTCTGAACGCTGGGATTTCTTCCAGGTGAGCTTCTAATTAACCTGCAATCTTTCACAGGATGTCATAACTTGAAACCCAACTGGCCCATTCAAGAAGACTTTTAATTTCAAGAGCTTTGGTTCTGCAATTATTCCCAGTTGACAGCTAGTTAAACCTGAAAATCAGTTATGTGAATTTTTATAACTTCCAAAAGTAGCTAAGGAACATATGATCCCAAAAGAAAGCCTGCATCTTGACAAACAACATTTGGGGCAATTTGGTATCTCTTTTGGTGACTCGGGGTCAGAACTGAGATACCTTGTCCTGGAAGCACATCTGGCAGAGTTACAACACAAAGGCCGGCATTCTCAAGAATCCACTTTACGGATCCCATCTTACACCTCTAAGAATGGCCAAGATCAAAAACACTGATGACAACTTACGCTGGAGAGGTTGTGGGGTAAAGGGAACACTCCTCCATTGCTAGTTGGAATACAAGCTGGTACAACTCCTTTGGATATCTGTATGATAATTTGTCAAAAAATTAGGAAACAACCTTCCTCAAGACCCAGCAATACCACTTTTGAGTATATATCCAAAAAATGCTCAATTCAGCATTGTTTGTCATAGCCAGAACCTGGAAACAACCTAAATGCCCCTAGACCGAAGAAAACATCATATTGAGAGATAACCTAGACTCAGACAGACAATTATCATATGTACTCACTCATAAGTGATTTTTAAACATAAAACAAAGAAAATCACCCTACAAATCATACTCCCAGAGAATCTAGACAACAATGAGGACCATAAGAGAAACATACATGGATCTAATCTACATGGCAAGTAGTAAAAGACAAGATCTCCTGAGTAAATTGGGAACATGGGAACCATGGGAGAGGATTTAAGAGGAGGGGAGAGGCAGGGAGGGGATCAAAGAAAAAATGTAGAGCTCAATAAAATCAATTTAAAAAATGACAGAAAAAAATTAAAAAAAAATAAAATCTCAAAAAAAAAAAAACCCAAAAAACAAAAAGAATCCACTTCACAGACAGGAAGCTGTTTTTCTTGAGTCACTATTGATGCAAATGAGTGCTACATTTGGAATTAAAATGACACCATTGTGGATTAAGATCAATATATAGACGCCAAAACCCCTTGGTCGCTCTGATGACCTGGTACAGAGGTCCACGGAAGAGCAACCACACTGCAGGTTCCATCCCTCGTCTCTCTCCTTCATCTGTGTGAATTCTTGTTAAATTATTCCATGCATGAACATATTACTGCCTAATGAGGACATTACCATTTTTTTTTGTCTTTTTTACCCACAGGCTGTTCAAATCAACTGAGCTCCCAATAATTGAGTTAGGGGAAAAAAACACCCTAATTGGCAAGCACCCTTCCCTGCAGGCAGGTTGAGAACTGCCAGGCTTATAGCTACATTTTAAGAGAAAGTTACCAAAAGAATCTCAAGGCGCTAATTATGCAGTCATATAATTTACATAGATTTGTGTCTCATTAACATATAAGTCTCCAGTTTTTAAAAACCGATCTACTCAAACTTGGTGAGGGTAATTGCTGGAATATTTGAGGAATTTTTCCCTCCTGTGAGCCAGCCAAACATATCCTTTCTTCCTTTTCTTTTTTTAAATGTGTTTTAGTTTATTCTAACGAAGTATGTCTCAAATAAGTGTATTATGAGGCATCATGTCCAGATAGACGGAATAAGAATTGTGGGTGAGGGGATCTGGACTTTTTTTGGGTGTGCAGCCCTCAGGGTGGAGAGGGGAATCTTCAGAACACACAGAGGCCTGCACAGAACTTACCAACCGTGACATTCTTTCAAAGCACCAGGGTTATTCCAGGGAGGACTCGGGGTGGCTCTGAAATGGATTACCTACAGTAGTGGCATGACACTTTACCCAGAGACGGCAAGAGAGTGACTGTAATTATAAACATTTCGGCACGGGCAATATAGTAATAAGCGTTTTTTAAAAAGTTAATAAGCCCTTTGAAAACTCCAGTTATAACCAGAACCAAGGCCAAACTGCTAATTGTTCTTCTTTCTTTGGGTCAATGTAGTAGCATCCAAAAGGAGCCAATGCTCCCAGCTATTTTAAGGGATTAGGAAGAATGACAGCAACTTTTTTTTTTTTTTAGCTTTTTTTATTTATCTTATGGGCATGAACGTTTTGCCTATATGAATGTATGTGCAGCACACACATGTGTGATGCTAGCAGAAATCAGAAGAGGGCATCAGATCACTAGAACTGGAGTCAGGTGGTTATGAACCACCATGTCCATACTGGGAACTGAACCCTGGTCCCCTGTAAGCGCAACAACGGTTCTTCACCACCAAGCCATCTCTCAGGCCACATTTTTAAAAAAATGGGTTTTGAGTCTGTTATGCAACATCAAATCAAATGCCCCTGTGCTCTTGCTGGCTTAGGTGCAGCGCCATCTTCGTGGGCAGCAGGGAAGCCGTCCAGCTCTTCAGAATCCATCCCTGGAGCACCGGACTGTGAGGAGCTTCCTCCCCTGATTTCTTTCCACTCCCCGCATTGAGCTGGCCTCGGAAGTGGTCTAAGGTCCATAGCAACATCAGGGTAGGTCATAAGCACAGAGCCAACTTTCAACAGTGATAGTTCTCCTTGTATTTCCTAATAAACTCTCTCACACTCAGGGTTTCACCTGGCTTAGTCCTAGGCTAGCTGGGAATAGCTGAGTACAATACCAGATGCCTGTAGCCTTGAACACCAAATTTTGCCTATTTCCAGTTCGGCTGTGTAAACACAAACATAGGTAGAGGCAAGAAAGAAAGGGACTTTAAGAATTTACATTTGAACTTTTATGAAGCATTTGTATTCTAGTCAATACAACCTTGCTCCTTTATTGACTTCATATACTTGTGTTTTCCGAAGCCACCATGGGATCTAATTAATGAGTGTAATGAATGAATCTTAAGATTAAAAAAACAAATACATGAGCTGGGGGGATGGCTTGGTAGTTAAGAGCCCCTACTCCTCCTTTGAGGCCCCAGGTTCAGTTCTCAGCGCCCACATGATGCCTCATAACTGCCTGTAATTTCAGTTCCAGGGGATCACTGCCATCTCTGGCCTCCATGTTCACACACACACACACACACACACACACACACACACACACTGTACACATACAGGCAAGCAGCTATACACATCCATACATTAATTAAAATAAATAAAAATCACTTTAAAAATCAAATACAAGTAAACCATGGAGCTACTTGAAGCTCCTCTCAACAAGGTGACATGGCTAACACCTTCCACAGATGGAAATGTGTCCCCTTCTTATTCATAAAACAGGGGAGTGGAAACCATGATCGGAATATATCGTATGGAAACATATTTTCAACTAAGAAGAAAAGAAAACCAAAGCGCTAGAACCAGCACGCTGTCCTGGTTAGGCATGTTGTTCATGCTTTTAGTAATTTGACAATGCCTTGGGACAAAACAAGGTTCTGCCATTCTTTAAGAAATTATGGGCCAGCAAGGGACATGGTGGACATGCCTGCCTGCCTTCCCAGAATTGGAGGCAGGGTCGGGAGGATGGAGAATTCAGAACCAGATGAAGCTACACAATGGTGGCGCACGCCGGTAGGATTCGCTGAAGGAGGCAGAGGCAGGAGTGCGCGGGGGATGGCTATGGCGCTCGGAGCTGGGTGCCAAGCTGGGACAGTCTATGCCCAAATGAATGTGGCGTAGCCGCGGCTAGCCAGAGTTGGGAGCCAGGTTTTGCGAATGAGCTCAATATGGGAAATAGCCAAGCCAGCTTAAGGATAACAATTATATTTTTAGTGGTTACAATGGGAAACTCACGGCACAAGAATGGGGAGTCCAACTTCCTCTGTGCGAGAGCCTGCACCTGGTCCCTCCTAGTTTTCTTCCTGGGTTCCAGGTCGCCACTGATTGGTTAACAGAGCTTCCCCATCAACACAACAAAAGTCCATCTTAAAAAGAACAAAGAGAAATAATGTCTGTTATATCCCAGGGACTGTAATTCTAACACTTTACATTGCTTGTGCTTTTTAAGTGCAGAAGATCAAAGCCAGGGCCTTAGCCACGCTAAGCAAGCACTTACTTCCAAAATCCCTTCTAGTGATCCTTGGTTTGACCTTAACGTTATTCCTAGAAAATGTGACCTTTAGTGTCAGCGAAGAGAGCACAACCCAGCAACCCCGCTCCATCCTCCGACTGCAAGCCAGCCGGGGAGTTGGGGTGGCTAGCGATACCCAGAGCGCTGCCCAGAGCGCTGCCCAGAGCGGGTTATCTTGCCGGCACCTGACTGCTTTTCCACAGGATCACAGGGGCATCTATCTGCAAATGGACACATTATGAATATAAATTGGAAATTTCTGCTGCGCAAAATTAACCCTATGAGTGGAAACTCCATCTCCATTTGAATGTGCCTCCTTAGTTTAAGAGATACAAGATTACTGACCCAATATGAAGTGAACGGGAAGCCTATCTTCGTTCATTTTCACATGTGTGACATCAATGCACCCGGGACCTTCTTCATTTCAGAAAACAGCCATCTAATCAACTTTTCCCATTCTCCGTAGCTCTTCCTGGCCTGTGTCCCTGTAATTTCATAAATTCCTACACAGGAGACGAAAGAGACAGAGTAAAAGAGGGGTTTGATTATGTGAGCTTGAAAAACATTGTTTTGGAGCTTTCAAATATAGTGTTTTGTTTTGTTTTTTTAACTGCTTCAGTGCGCCTGTGTGAGACTCTAAGGCATCTCCAGCAGTTCCCAACGCGTCTGACATTATAGGGCTTAGTGCGCTGGCTGTCAGGCTCAGGGATATCCTCGTTTGTCTCAAGCGCGACACCTTCAGTCTAGTAGTTTTCGTTGTCTTCTCTGCTTTCTCGGAGGCAATGCTTGCAATCCGTGTGACGAGGGGCGTGGGTTCCCAGAGGGACCCCGCCTTCCACCAGTTCCCAAGAAGATAAGCGCAGACGGTGAAGTGGGAAGGGGGCTGTAGTTTCTCCAGGGTTTTGTCTAGAGACGCAAGCTTCACTTAGATGCCCCCCTGGGACAAAGCCAGGTGCCGATGGCGAGGCAGATCCGTGGCATCTGGGCTCCCCTCTTGCTCTTGAGATTCACCTCATCTGCATTTCTCCGCACCTGTGCCTCTTAAAGCGCCCACATAAAGGACGCAGCCGCGATCACGCACATAGCCCTCTGGCTGAGGTCCGCTAAGAAGCTAATTTTCAGGAGCCCTGGCCTAACTTCTAATTATCTCAGCTGGCCTGTTAACCGCTCTCATCCACACCACACTCATTTATGAAGGGTGCCCTAATGAGAAGCAGATCAGGTGGCTTAAACAACAGAAATTATTTCCACAGTTGCAGAGGCCAAAGTTCAAGATTCAGGTCCAGGTACGGTAGGCTTTGTCCGACACCTCATCCCGGTTTTGTAGGTGTCCTCCTTGTGTGCCCGTATGACCTGCCTTCTGTACGCTCATCTCTGGTGTCACCTTGCGTCCTAACATCTTTCCAAGATGTCTGTCAAATAGGCTGAGGGCAGTATATGCCCGGTATTCTTGTAACAAAGTACCTTCTTAAAGACTTCGGGACCAGACAGAGAGCCCCCTGCTGAGATAATAGAGCTGAGGGCTTCAGGGGACAGTTTGGGGGAGGTGGTGATTCGGGTCCTAACCCTTACTGCCAAGCTCAGGAGTTACCCGCAAGGCTTCCGCTTCTGTTGAAGGCTCCTGTGGTCCTGCCCTGCTCACAGCCAGGGCACTTGGGGGTAAGTGGGTGTCTGTTAAGATGTCAGTCTGATGCGCTCTTAGAAAACCAACTTCATCCGAGTGTGGTTTGCAAAGCTTAACGCCCCCCCATCGTCACCATCAGTGAATCCTGATGGCTCTTTCTGCAAGTCATCCCCACAGCTAAAGTTAGGACTTCTCTGTCACTCTCCGGTCCCTTCCCCGAGGTCCCCTCCACCCCTGGCCGATTGAAATAGCTCGCCTATACTCTCTCATCTTCACCCCAGAGATTCTTTGCCTTTTACGGACTTCCACGATGTGTACTGGTTTGGGTTTTCTTAGTCTCTGTTTATTAGTTTTATATTTTTGCTTTTATGTCAGGGGTTTAGTTTGGTTGTTGCTGCTGTCCTGGGCTTTAACTTCTGAGATTCACCCACTCTCGTGCACGGTAGCAGTCCAGTCTTCCTCAGCGCTGAGGGATGTTGGTCTGTGTGGTCAGACTGCAAGCTGCTCGTTAATCTCCTGTGGACATCACAGTCCACTCATAGACTCACTGCTGACTCCAGTTGGGGCTGCTAGGAACCTTGGTGTTCAAGACTATGCATGAACATGTTTTCATTTTTTTTTTTTACATTTACTTACTTAGTAGAGTATACATGTCTGTGTGTGAGAGTGTGTGCATGTACATGCATGGGCACGTGCATGCACACACACACACACACACACCACAGCATGCCTGTGGAGACCAGAGGGCACTCTGTTTCCTCCTTCCACAATGAGGACGCCAGGAATAAATGCAGGTCACCAGCAAGCACATAGATGGATTACCCAGTAATCCACCTCACCAGTCCTATGATTCCTGTGCACACTTGGATGCGGAACTATGAGGTTATACAGGCACAAGTGAGATTACCTTCTTACCTTTTATTAGTGTGTGCTAATTGTACAGAGTTCCATGATGACAATTCTACACACGCACGTACCGCATGGGAATTGAATTCGCACCTTCTTTTTGCCCCCACCCCCTGCCCGCCCTCTACCTCTTTCACAACCCTGATAATCCCTTGCTTGTCTCCACGCCCCAACCCAGACATCACAGAAGAGAGGAGATGCCAGAGTGTACTGAGTCCCCCAGTTCCTACCTTCCTGTCAGTGACATAAGTTCACTCTTTTTCGCGATTGTACCACATTCCAGTGTGTGTGCATGTGTGTGTGTGTGCATGTGTGTGTGTGTGTGGCACGTTTTGCTCTTAGAGGCCTGACAGTAGCTGAGGGGGATTTGAACCACAAGCAGAGACACTGGGAGCTTCTCCAAGAGGTGAGCTTAATTCAGCCCTCTCTCTCTCTCTCTCTCTCTCTCTCTCTCTCTCTCTCTCTCTCTCTCTCCATTAACTCTCTCACTCCCCCTCCCTCCCCCTCTTCGCTCCCTGTGCTCTTGTTTTCATCTCATCTCCACTTCCTCCCTGT
>NW_026068044.1:2669184-2709285 GCF_014885135.2 Alexandromys fortis
CTCTCTCTCTCTCTCTCTCTCTCTCTCTCTCTCTCTCTCTCTCTCTCTCTCCATTAACTGTCTCATGCCCACTCCATGCCTCGATTCGCTCACTTAGCCCTTGATTTCATCTCATCTTCAAGGCATTCCGGTGTTTAAGCGTCCTTTACTACTGACAATTCTTTCACTATCATCACTTAGTCCTTCAGCCAAAACCAGTCAAAGCCAGTTAGGAGAAAGAGCAGGGACAAAGATGCTGTTTCCTGTGGTTCTCTGTATTAAATGCTCTCATTTTTAGAGTTTTAGCTTAAAAATATGTGTTTCTGTGTGTAACGTGTATGTCTATTATATGTATGTACATATTATACACATGTACATGCATTATATACACCACATGTTTGTTATATGTATGTGTGTTATATATTAACATGCACATTATAGGTATGTGTGTTATATGTATATGCATGTGTGACATGTATGTATGCATTGTACGTATATGTGTTGTGTGTGTGGTTTAATACAAATCTGCATGTGATATGTGTGCACATGTGCACTGTGTACTCACCCATGCAAGTCCTTGTGGAGACCAAGGTTGACATCAAAATGTCTTCCTCAATAGCTTCTCTATGGTATTCTCTGAGGCAGCATCCTGTACTGAGCCTGAAGCTCATTGTTTGGGCTGGACTGGTTGGCTCGTGAGCCCTGGGATCCTCCCCTCTCTGACCACCCCGCCACCACTGTTGCAGTGATAGGCACACACTGCTGTGCCCACTGCTGCGGTTACAGGCACACACTGCTGTGCCCACTGCTGCGGTTACAGGCACACACTGCTGTGCTCACTGCTGCGGTTACAGGCACACACTGCTATGCCTGGCTCTTCCATGGATGTTATGGACTTGAGCTCAGGTCCTGATGCTGACAGAGCAAACACCTTATTCAGCGCCATCTCTCTAGCCCCGAGGGCTCTCACTTTAGACGGCAGAGTTTTCCTCTAGGAAGCCCTGCTTTTCTCTTGTCTTTCACCCCACTAGACTGTGATGCCCCTCAGGGAAGGCTGGTTTGTTTTTTCTTTTAGTCTTCAGGGGTTGATGGACGCTTAGCACATAGTAGGTTCATAACACTTATAGAATAAAGCCCAGGGTGTGGACAGGCATACAAAATAGGGCCCCAATGTCCCTTTTTAGTCTTCACACCAGCTTGCTGCCTCCACAGCTGATGCTGCATCCACGCTGTCACGGCTGTGGTTTTCTCCTGCTCACTCCACTCCCTATTCACTGCCTCTGACTTCCACTACTTCCTAAGCCTCCTTTGAATGCCATCACTCCTTCGAGTTCTTCCAAAGGACTCCAAGCCAGAGTCTACTGAAAAACAAAGCCTGCCTCTTGCTCTTTGTTCTTCCACATCCAGCTCGAGAAAATAAACTGCGGCCATGCACACCCCTCCTCCTCCTTCGGCTCCTCCTGGAAAGAGCATGTCTAGGCTGCCAGATAGTCGATAAATATTTGTGGAAGGTTAATGCCCAGGACTTCACTGCTTCGGGTGATGTTTGGATTTCTGTCTGCCACAGCTACTCGGGGCGCAGGAGGTTATTTCTCCCAGGCAAGCTAATCAAAGGCAGGCATGATGCTAACTAGGTGGTCCGTGCCTGGCACAGTCACAGATCCTCAAACTTCATCCCTGGTGATCAGCAAGCTGTTTAATAAGCCAGGGGTCTTCGAGGAGTTCCTTTTGTTGTTTTCTGTTCCTTGACGTCCAGCCGGAGCCAAGTAATCTGCGAGACGCCTCCTTACGAGGGGCTGGAAGCTCCGTGCTTCATGCTGTATCTGAAGTCCTCTGATTCAGTTCTGCTTAGTTTTATATGCTGGCATTTTCTCTTGTTCTTTTCATGGAAGAGGGCTGAAAACACTTGATTAAAAACCGTAGGTTTTGTGAGCAATTCCCTTTAGTCTTCTGATTGAAACCTAATACCATTTTATAAAAATCAGTAATTTCACGGTTTCTGGTTGAAATTACCACGAGGCTCCTTTGGCTTTGTGGGTAGAGATGATGTTTTCGGAGACAAGTCTGGTGGGTAGGAACGAGAGCAGAAGAGTAAGTCTTTCCTAAGGGCATGGGAGAACCAAATGGAACAGTTGCCCTGAGGTGGATGCTTAGGGACCACGGGGCTAGAAATCGGAACACTCAACAGGTCTAATCATTTTCAGACATGTCTTAGATCTAATCACCCAAACCAAGCGCGTGTATTCACACGTGCATCCACAGGCGCACATGCAAAGGCTTGCTTCCCCTGAGACACAATACAAGATTGCACTCTGGGCCTGACATTCTCATTTAAGCTTTTCAAAAGCAATTTTAGAAATGTCACGGACTTCAGGGGAAAAAAAGAAAAGAAAGAAACATGGATTTAAAATTACTTTGCATGGTCTAGGCTAAATTGGGTTGGTTATTGTAAAAAGGAGAAAGTTATTATGTCCCCAAACTAACGTTCACAGCATGAACCAAGTAGATGCAATGTTTGTTTATATGTCAAGTCTGGTTGTGCATGACAGGACAAGGGTCTAGTCCCACTTAGCATTATTGCGGAAGCCCCATTGGTAATAGATATTCTCCCAGAACATCATTGGATGTATGATGATGGATGTGTCACTTGCTAAATGGTCAGGTGGTAACAACAATTAGGTCTCCAGTATGTTGGCTGTCTACTAAGATCTCTGTTATACAGTTTTATCTAAATCCCACTTCAATACAATCTATAGATGTTATTGTTCCTATATTGTAGATGAAAAACCAAGGTTCATGAACCTTGAAGCAATTTACCCAGGATGACACACTGGAAAGCAAAAAAATTTGAAATTTGGACTCAGATGTGTCTACTTCAAAATCCATGTAAGCATCAATATTTCACAATGCAAACTACATTCTTTCATTCTTACACAAACTTGTTTGGGGACAAAATATAATATCACACCTAAGAAAGCAACTCAGTTTGTTTAAAAGCGTTGCTAGTTCTTCCTAAACTGCACACTGTGAACTGCATATGTGTGCCACACCACCTGTGAAGGGTGTTTAACAGAATGAAGGCTGAGAAAGATATTGGGAGTTCGGGGTCACGGACAAAGGTCCCTGAAACACGCAAACACTGTTCCTCGGAATTCTTGCAGAAGCAGATATATTCATAAGAATAAAAAAAAAGAGGGAAAATGAGACAAGGGCTTTAAGAAGTATGGGAAGCAAGACAGCTGCTGTGGGGACACAGGCAACTCTAACAGACACCAAGGAAACAGAATCCCAGAGAAGCAGGGAATTGGTGACAATCCGAGGTAGCCCCACTCTGAGACTACAACAGATAGTGACTCAGAATGAGTTGGGGCCAAGAAGTGTTGAAGTAGACTCCAATCTGAGAACGGGGGGGGGGGTCTCTTTGGGTGATACAGCTTCAGATGTTTTGCTAAAAGTAATTTCATGGAAAGAAATGCAATTAAATTGGAGATTTGTGCAAAAGCTCATAGACTCTTAGAGAAAAATGTAAGAACAGCTGACAAAATGACTGTATTTCAAGGTTAAACACAGGAAAATCACAGTTTGAGAGCGACTGGGGGGCATGCAGTGAGCATGATGGCGGGGGTGTTTCCCAGAAGGGAGTAGCAAAGCCACGGTGGCCACAGAGAAGAGTTTGGACGCGGATAACTTGAGGACTAGGTTCTTCTGTTAGCCCTGACTTAATGTTTCGGCGAGACCCCAAAACCACATCATAAGACAATTTCAGTTTCTGTTTGGAAGTAAGCCCATATCTGAACTTGCATGCCCTTAATTCCATAGAGTTATTTAAGTAGTTTTCACTTCTCCATTAGCTGTGTGGTTCTTTGTGAAGAATTCTTATAGGAGGATTTCTACAGCTGAAACCACTCAGCTTGTTGTTGCCTATACTAGTTTGAACAAAGCAAGGTTCAGGGCAGGTCTGAGTGCAGGAGAGCCTTTTGCCTCAAAGGGCTCAGTGTTGTTGAACAGAGACAGACCTACAAGGAGTAGGCATGTCATTTTACTATAGAAAATGCAGGGTTGTTGAGTAGGCCTGTGGAGTCGACTCTGCAGGTAAAGTACTTCCCACATGTACAAGGGGACGTGAGTTCAAACCCCAAGCCCCCACCTCAAGCCAGGCTCAGTAGTGTGTGACATAATTCCAGTGTTCTTGTGCCAAAATGAGCAGAGGAATCCATGAAACCTTAAGGCCAGCAAGCCTAGCATGAAGAACAACAAGCAAATTAGAGACCCTGTCAATCATGTGGTTGGCAGAGTCCAAGATCCTAGATTGCCCTTTGACAGCAATGTGAGCCCCACAAAAACACACATCTTAAACACAGAGCTAAAAAGGGGCACTAGGACAAGACAGCTTATGGAAGGGAACTGGTGTCTGGAGCTAATGAGACAGAAGGAAGTAGTAGGTCAGTGATGGACGGGATCTAGACCAGCGGTTCTCAACCTTCCCAGCGCTGTGACCTTCTAATACAATTGTTCCTGTTGCGATGACCCCCAACCACAAAGGTATCTTCATTGCTACTTTATAACTGTCATTTTGCCACTACTCTGAATCATAACGTAAATAATCATGTTTTCCAAAGGTCTCAGGCAATCACTGTAAAAGGGTTCTTCGTCCCCAAGGCAGTCATGACCCACAAGTTGAGAACCTCAGATAAAGACAATGCCTAGATTGCTCTCATGAGAAGTATTATGGAAGGAAGCAAGCAGGAGAAAGCCATTGAGCACATCCTTCACAAGTATACCACCATGAGATACTACCAGCCAATCACATTTGCTCCTAGTTTTAGTTATTAGCCCCTGTGCAAGGCTGCCCTGGACCTGTTCTCTGCTTAGCTCTTGCTACTCAATGCAACCACCTTAGCTCAGGTCTCATCTTTGTGGACACATCCTCATGGCTTCATTTTGACTTAACCCTAGCCCCAAAGGGCCTACTTCAAAATACCATAATCACAATGTTCCTGCCTTCTCACTATTTTATAATGGGGGCCAAATTTCTACAGCAGTGTGACAGGTCTGTCTCCTCGCCTTTTGATGTTCCCTACATTGGCTATAAGGAAATACAAATGCTACTGAGAGCCAATGTACTCATAAACAGCCTTTCTAAGTCACTTTTACTGCCTTGTAGCCCTAACTTTTTTGGTAAGGAGACATTATAAAGTAGACGTTATGAGCACAGCCTCAGAAATCAGATGTGGTAAAACAAAACGTCACAAAATACCATTCTGCACGGTGACCCTGAACTTGTCACTTAATGCTATGGCTTGATGCCTCTATCTCCTCATCTTAGCCATTGTCCCCCCGGGCAAGATTTCAGATTTCACACGTCCAGACGCCTTTACAATATCAAAACCTTCGCGGTATTAAAAACACTGCTCTGGGGAACACTCTCCAAGAAGCGCCCCGTAGCCAGACCACAGCAAGACTTCAGTAAAAGGATGGCTAGTTTTTCATCATTTATGCTTAAGAACCCAGGAAGTAGTCGCTGGATCTCTGAGAAATCTAGAAAGACTTCCAATGTGCCCTTGAGCCCTGGGACTAAAGGCTCTTCGAAGTCCACCGTGCCTCCTGGCAATAATGCCTCCTCCCTGTGGTTCCTGACACGTGACCTAAGACAGTGCTGTTACCATGGAGCCATCACTGAGCTGCTCGCCTCTAGTGAGATTTTTCAAAATAAAGTATATGGTAACTAAATGTTTAGATTCCCCGTCATTTCCAGTGAACTGCGTCTCGGGTCTCTATACAGGCATTTTCTCGCCTGCTCTTCCCTGAGCCTTGCAATTACATAAAAAAAATATCTTTCTCCAGTTACATAAAAAAATGTGTGATGCTGCTTTCTGACTATGGGCTTTTGACGTGGCTCATGCTTCTTCAGATACCGTGAAGGAGAGCAGTGGGGCCGTGGTGTGTGCGTTAGCAGGTTTGTCTTGGGAAAAGCTGGCGGCAACTCGAGCATCTGGCGTCCCCTTCCCCAAATCACCTTCACTGAGTTGCCATTACACATACTCCTCAGGAAGCTCTGCTTGCTTGGTTGTTTGGGGTTTTGACAGAACTGTACTAAAGGAAATTGTAGCATTATCTCATGATGACTTCACGACACTTTAGATCCAAGCTTACTAGAATTCGCGTCAAGATCCGGTGTCCCAAGGGAGAAGAGTGACTTGCCCTGTCTCCTTAGGTCTCAGTGCACAAAGTCAGGGCCAAATTTGATATCGGGTAGAAATCATTATCAATCCATTATAAAAATTGCTTTCTTTGGCTTTGATTATCAAACTTTTGATATATGTCTTTTCTTTCTCATTGTTCCCTTTTATTCAAAGAAGCATGCAATATGACTTTACCTGGGGAGATGTAGAGAGAGAGAGAGAGACCTCTATTCATCCCCGATACAGAGGCTCCCAAAAGATCAAGGAAAAGCTTCTACCCAAATCAAATACAGTGAGCCGAGGAGTTTACTGGGCAGGCCTGAGGTCAGCCGTACATTCAAGAGTACCAACCACAGAAGTGAATCACGAGAAACCATAGCTCCCCCCCCCCCATCGATCATCCTCTGGACAGCGGGGAGGCGGCTACACTGAGGAGTTTTCCACCCCATGGGAGGGGACAGGCCTCCAGAGCTTCCGGAGGGAGTCCTGTGAGCCCTGCACCTCCGCGCTTCCCCTCCAGGAAGGAATGTTGATATACCTGCTCTTCCCGAGGTCTCCTGATAGTGATCACAGCTACCCTGGAGGAAGATGGCTCTGGTCGCTGCCAGCATAGAAGAAAGGGCTGCAGGACTAAGCCTGTGCGCTTTGTAAAGTAGGGACTTAAAGAACGTGAAACGGTAGGGCTCCCCTTTACTCCTGCCACAAGCCACTGGGATAGAGTCAGACACCCCCAAGATACTCAAACTTTCTTGGACCCTAAACCCAGTCCCAACTGGCAACTGGAGTCATTTAGGAACGAATCTTCTCGTCTGGGGCAAGTGCGCAGAACATAAAACCACCAAGTAGTCTATATTAAATTGCTAGAAGGCAAATAACATCAGAACAAGTAGAGAAAAACATCTAAGATGAGCTAGTTATTATACCATTTCGTCCTTTGTTCCTAATGATCTCAAGAAATGACTGAACCCTTGAAAATGTACACTGTAGAACGTGGACGCTGTAAATCTTTATAGAGAAAATACGGTGTTTAGAGCCTGTCGCTAGTTTAAAGCTGATGCAAATACAGATTCAAGTTCCTGCCATGGCAATGGTGTTAAAGCCACAAGAACAAGAAAGAGCTCTAACTTAGAACAGCGCCTCCTGCTGCGTCTCCGACTGCTCTGAAGCCGGATTCCTTCCCAGGCTCTCAGCCTCCCCACCTCCTTCTACAGGTATGTGCCCCCAGGAGCCTAGAGACACATTCACCGTCCCCAAACAGATGGCCTTCCCAGTTAAGTGTTCCTCTCCACTTGAGTAGGGACAACACAGCTGCAGGGAGCAATTTTGTGGAAAAGATTTCCTAAATACTTTGCAGCTCTTCATTTGAAATTCAGCAGGGAGCTGGAACCGGAAACGGCAGGTGGCCCGGCCGGCCCGTTGAGTACTAAAGTTTCCAGCTTCAATTCCCTTCCCTTGAGTGGCATAGATCACCTATTAGCAATTACTTCTGCTGCCGGGAACTAGGTACTATATCCATTTTGGACTTGACTTTCATTTACCTCCTGTGTTAATCAGGGCTAGGCTGCATATAAAGCCAGCATGCCCCAAACAATTTATTTCTGAGTCCCAAGGCCCAAGTGTGGGGGTATTCAGGTAGAGTGGGCCTGGGGCTCGTTCTTGGGCTCCTGGGGTCTTTTACCTGTTTCACTCCTTGGAGGTTGTATGTCTGGGTCACACCTGTGGGTGTCGCCTTTTATCCTGTTCTTGGTAAGGTCCCATAGACACAAGGGGAGTTGGGTATGTGGTCTGGCTGAGTTCCTAAACCTGGGGTTGGGTCACAGGGATCTCCACATCACAATGTGTTGCCCTGGACACTCGTTTTCAATATATTTATTAGCTTGTTTGTTTGTTTTGTGACTTGACTCCTTTCAGGAATTCAGCCCTGGCAGGAGCAAGCTGTTCCTTTAGGCCTTTGACTGTCCTGATCTCCAAAGCCCCTATCTTTCTCGACCGAGGCCTCTGTCATCCCCTCCGTGCTTTGTGCCCCTCAACAGCCATATCCAAGCTCAAGATGTCACCAGAGAAACAATGGCTCTCCCTGCTATGACTCCGGGGTGTGGGGCAACAATGAGGAGGAAGACTACAGAAAAAGAAAAGCACCGATGCTCGACCCTACTGGGCTTAGAGAGGACGGGTTCTTGAAGCATCCTGCCCAACATCACGGGAGGAGCAAGACCCCAGTGTTGTTATTTCCACCTGTTCAGTGTTAGGCCCAGATCACGGAGTTCCCCAAAAACCAACTAGGAGACCGAGTCCTGTAAGTAAAAGCAAAGGGCCTTTATTTTTACACAAGATTGCAAACTCGGACTGTCCGTGTGTCCAATACATTGGCACAATCAGAGAGCCCCTAGCTCAAATGGGGTTGGGTTTTTATAGTAGTAAAGGCAGGGGTGAGGAACTTCTAAGGTTCAGGACCTCCTAATTGGCTGACTTTTGTCTAGGGGTGTCCTGGTGAAAAGCAATAGGTGTGTGCTGGCAGGTGATCCTATCTACAATGGTTGGGGTGTTAGGAATTTCCGTTGGATGGTCTGTTTCCAGGTGGTTCCTGAGTGGTATCAGCTTGCAGTCTTTCTTGAAACCAGAGTAAACTTACCTTAGAGTAAACTAATGAGTCTCAGGCCTCTAGTGAGCTTGTCATGGCTGGGTCCTACATTTAAGATACAGATCTAGCATTTTAGGTGAAAAGTTTTCATTTGGAAATAAAGATACTTTTTAAAGTATCTTTTGCCCCTCTAAGAAGGAAGTGCAAAATTCATTCAAGGGTCAAATTCAGCCAATAGATTAACATTTTGAAAACTTTACTTTCTCTTTCTCACCCTGAGAAGCAGGGCAAGGATTTTGAAGAAACGAGAGCAGTGAGGCCAAGTGCCCCACTTGAACTGGAGGACGGCACCTCCTGCTTCCTCAAACGCCTTGCGTTTGGAGTTCAGGGTTGTTTGTCTCTGCCAAGATTAATAAAACTCAGCATTCTACACGTTCCACACTGGCTATTACTTTGCAAAAGCTAAGATTCCAGATGGAAGTGAGAGAAATAAAAAAAAATAAATAAATAAGACAGACAAAACCGAAAGAGATCTCTAAGCCAGAACCTTCAGGACTCCACAGTAAGAAGCAATGCCCATAAGGAGCAAGACCTGGAATCCCAGTACTTGGGGGAGCAGGGCGTGAAGATTGCCACAAAACTGAGGCTATGCTAAGCTACAGAATGGGTTTCAGGCCCCCCTGGATTACAAAGTACAACCTTACCTCAGAGCTACACAAAGGCAAAAAGACTTACCTTGTGCTATGATAAGGCAACGATGATGATGATGATAATAATAATAATAAAAGCACATATGGTCTCTATAAACAAGGGCTCTGCTACTTACTATGTAAGCTTAGCAGGGTTAGCCTGCCTCTGGGTGTATGTGTGTATGTGTGCGTGTATGTGCATGTGTGCATGTGTTCACAAATCAATGGAGGTTGTCTGTTCAGAATCTAAAGTTTATATATTAGGATATATTTGGAAATACATAATTTATAATTCTACATTTCTGAAACATTTCTTTTCCTGTTCTGGAGACTGCACATCAGGCCCCATGTGTGCTAAGCAAAGATTTTCCTAGTGTACTATGTTGCCAACATCTCTAAAATATTATTTAAGGGATGGGGTGTAATCAGAGGCTGCTTATTCATTTTTCCCTGGCTGCCAAGACCCAAAATAATCACACTGAAACAATATTATTACAACACTCCTTGTCCTATTAGCTCACACTACTTATTAGCTAGCTCTTATATCTTAAATTAAGCCATTTCTATTATTTTAATATTTTATCATGAGGCTCGTGGTTTACAGATAAAGTTCGTGGGTGTCTGTCTCCTCCGGCAGCTACATGGCTTCTCTCTGACTCCGCCTACTCTCTCATTTTCTGTCTGTTTGGAACTCCCACTTTGCCCTACTCTGCCCTGCAATAGGCCCAAAACAACTGACTTCTATCACTGAAAAATATTCCATTGTCTAGATATGCTTGCTGACTGACTGAAAACTTTGGCTCCTTTCAAGCTATTGCAATCCCATATAAAGATGCAACTATTAAAATGTAAGCCATCTATTGGGATTCACTTAATTAGTCAGATTTTTGTTTTCTATAAATAAAGAGATAAATAGCTTACATTTCTGCTATTTTTAGAGAGGCTCTTGTCATTTTAGAAGTTTCATGTAGAAATCCAAACTTGTAGTAGCTTATTTACCAACCTGCAAGAACTGCAATAATCCCTCTACAACCCTCTACAGGTTAAAAATAAATAAGTAAGCTGGGCGGTGGTGGCGCAGCCTTTAATCCCAGTACTCAGGAGGCGGAAGCAGGTCAATCTCTGTGAGTTCGAGGCCAGCCTGGTCTACAAGAGCTAGTTCCAGGACAGGCTCCAAAGCCACAGAGAAACCCTGTCTCGAAAAACCGAAAATAAATAAATAAATAAATACATAAATATTTCCATAAACTTGATATGTCTATGTTCATAAGGAAATTCGATCTATAATTCTTTTTCTTTGTTAGGTTTTGTGTGGTTTGGGTACCAGGGTAACTGTGACCTCATAAAATGAATTTGGTAATATTCCTTCTGTTTCTATTTTGTAGAATAATTAGAGGAGTATTGATATAATTTTGTGGATTGCGTTGGGTGGGCTACTCAGTCTAGGGGTTGTAACCCACCCGCAATCCAGTTATTCCAGGGTCTCGGAGGGGCGCTACCTGGAAGGGAGTGAGCTAAGACAGAAGAACGAGACCAAGCAACTTTGTCAAGGCCTCTGTTTATTAGGGACGGGTTACAGTTTATATATGGTAAGGGATGAGGGGCAGGGTACGGGATCTCGCAGGCCGCGTGGTTCCGGTCACGTAGCTCGGTTACATTCAGACAGACAGGCCAGAAGTCACAAGTGGCCACACCTGGTTCCCTGGATAGCTGGAATGTGAGGCGGGTTCCGCTAAGATTAGCAGTTAATTGGGTGAGGGGCAGGTTTTGTCAATAGAACATAACTATGGGTGTGAGGTTCTCTGCAGACTCCCTAGAGTGATGGTTTCTGTAATGATTGTTAGGGGGGAAATGGCTCCTGACATAATTTTTCTTTGAAAGTCTGGTAGAATTCTGTGCTAAAACCATCTTGTCTTGCGATTATTTTTGCTTGGGAGACGTGTAATAACTTCTTCTATTTTACTAGGGGTTATAGGTCTACTTAAATTGTTTATCCTGATCTTGATTTAACTTTGGTAGATAGTATATATCAAGAAATGTATCTATTTATTTCAGGTTTTTCAGTTTGGTAGAGTACCAAATTTTTATGTATGCCTGTATGGTTCTATGGATTTCCTTGGTGTCTGTTGTGATATTACTGTTTTCATGTCTAATTTTATTAATTTGGGAACGCTTACTACATCTTTTAGTTAATTTGGCTGATGGTTTACCAATCTTACTGATTTCTCGAAAACCTGTTTCATTGATTCTTTGTATTTTTGTTTGCTTCTGTTTTATTGATTTCAGCCCTCAGCTATTGTTTCTTGCTGTCTACTCTTTTTTGGCTGTTATTTCTTATTTTTGTTCTAGAGCTTTCATGCTGTTGAGTTGGTAATACGAGATTGCGCAATTTCTTTCCTTGTAGGCACTCAGAGCTATGAACTTGTTGCTGTTTCTTAGTTTGTGTCCCATAGGTTTAGGTAGGTTGTGCCCTTCCCTGTGCCTTCTGATTAGTTTCTGTTTGAAGTCTATTTTGTCAGATATTAAAATAACTACCACAGCTTGCTTATGAGGTCCATTCGGTTGGACTATCTTTTGCCATCCTTTTACCCTGAAGTGATGTCTATCCTTAATGGGGAGGTGTGTTTCTCACATGCAACAGAAGAAAGAATCCTGTTTTCTAATCCAGTCTGTGTCTTTTTATTTCAGAATTGAGACCATGAATGTTGAAAATTATCTGAGATCAGTATTTATTGATTCATGTTGTTCTATTATTATACTTTAGGTACCCCCCCTCCCATTTTGATTTACTGGTCTGGAATTATTTATTCTTTGCTCTTTCTTGGGTATGGTTGCTGTCTTCAAACTGAAGGGTTTTTTTTTTCTGGTGCTTTCTGAAGAGCTTGATTAGTAGACAAATACTATTTAATTTTAGTTTTATTGTGGAATATTTTTCTTTCTCTGTCTACTGTGATGATAGCATTGCTAGATATAGTAATCTGGGCTGGCATCTGTGGTCTCTTAGAGTCTGTATAGCATCTATCCAGGCCCTTTTGGCTTTTAGAGTCTCCATTGAAAAAAATCAAAATTTATTTTAATGGTCTGCCTTTATATGTTAGTTGATCTTTTTCCCTTTGCAGCTTTTAATATATTTTCTTTTGTTCTATATCTTGAGTGATTATCATGTGTTGTGGGGACTTTCTGTTTTGGTCCTGTCTATTTGGTGTTCCACAGATCTCATGTCTTGATAGGCACCCCCTTCTTTGGACTGGGGAAATCTTCCTCTATGATTTTGCTGAAAAACTTTTGTGTGTCTTTGACTTGGGTTTCCTGTCCTTCCCCTAACCCTCCTATTTATAGATTTTTGTTTTTTCATAGCTCCCAGATATCCTGGATGTTTTGTACCTGAATATTTTTAGGTTTAACATTTTATTTTATCCATTTCCCCCTCCTCGTCTTCATTGCTTGGGTTTCTCTCTTCCGTGTTTTAGTGGGGCTTCCTTCTGAGGTTTCTGTGTGGCTTTCTAAAATTTTCATGTCCAGTTTTATCTCAGTTGGGATTTTCTTTAGTGATTCTGTTTCTTCCTTCATGTCTCACACTGTTTTCATTACTTCATTCCACTGTTCGTTGCGTTTTCACAGACATCACTGGGGTTTACATGTGTCATTTTATACTTTTCGAACATATTCATAATTATATATGATTGCTCCCCACAAGTGCAGGAAATTCCTGCTCTGCAGGAGTTCTCCCTAGAAACACAAATCAGGAAGAAAATGGAGAAGTGTTTGCAAAAATTTAGCAGACCTGAGATGCTATCATTTTCTTCTCTAAGGTGTTTGGTTCAGGAGTGCTTGAGCTGCATTTGGTGTTGGTTTCTGGCTCATGTTTAACTACTGGGTGTGCTCAGCAAAAGCTTTCTGCTGTCCAGTTCACCCCCAAAAAATCTGGTAATTTAAAAATATTGACACGATTTTGGAAACATGAAACCCAAGATGATAGAGATTTGTATAATTCAAGCAACTATTACAAGAACTATTTCATTTTGATTTTTGAAATTTACCATCCAGGAATATAACGCAATAGCGATGGCCTTGAGGGATGCTTATATTAGCCGAATTTTGGAAAATTTTAAAATGTTCTTACTGTCAATTGTTGTGGAATATTAGTTTAAGATGTGTTACAGTCATTTATGCTGTGGAATATTTGTTTAATGATACAAAGATGTGTTACATTCTTTAACTCTGTGTGTTGCATTTGTTAAACTCTGTAAAGCTGTGTTACTTTGCCCATCTAAAACACCTGACTGGTCTAACATAGAACTGAGCAGCCAGAAGCTAGGCAGGAGAACAGGATAGTTGGGACTTCTAGGCGGAGAGAATAAATAAAAGGAGAAATATGGGCTCAAGAGAGAAGGGAGAGGAGGGAGAAAAGGAGGAGAGGAGGATTCCAGGTGCCAGCCACCCAGCAACACAGCCCGACATGGAATAACAAGGGAAGAAGAGATATACAAAAATAGAAAAAGGTAAAAGCCCAGAGGCAAAGGGTAGACAAGATAATTTAAGAAAAACTGGCTAGAAACAAGCCAAGTTAAGGCCAGGAATTCATAAGTAAGAATAAGCCTCTGTCTATTTATTTGGGAACTAAATGGCAAGCCCCCAAAGAGCAAAGAGCAAAATGCAACCAGCTATAGTCAATTTTGTTGATATAAAAGAACTCTTTTTTTTTTTTTTTTTTTTAAAGAAAACCCTGTAAACAGCTAGTTTAAAATTCGGAGTTAAATAGTACTTCTTGGTATCATAGCACCTGGAGCTTGTTCAGGTGGATCTTGGCTTCTCACGCTGTCTGTTGAGCATGGCGGCCTGGCAGCTCAACCAAGGTGCAGGATTCTAATCTAGAGATACTTTGCTTCCCAGTGGTGCATGCTTTTGTAAGGGAGGAAAGTCGCGTTCGCCTCACAGGCCGATCCCTGGCCTGGGATACAGCTTCCCCAGCCAGGTCACTAAAAGTCAATGTGCTGAGGGGGAAGAGTTAGCTATGGCATAGGGAAGGTGCCAGTCGCAAACTGATGCAAATCACCTGAAGAGAAATTTGTTTGCTGTCACACTCATTCACTCATTCACTCATTCATTCACTCACACATTCATCCTTTCCTTCACTTCTTTGTCCATGTGATGTTTACTGACAGCCAATGCATGTCAGCTATAGAGACTATGAGCTTTGACCACATTTCTGGAAGGTAAAAAGAAGACAAAGAAAGGAGAAGGAAAAGGAGAAGGAGGAGGGGAAAGAATAGGAGGGGGGAAGAATAGTAACCCAAGTGATGGAGGAGGTTCATCTGTCTATGTGTTACTTTCATTGATTAATAAAGAAACTGGCCTTGGCCCTTTGATAGGACAGAAAATTAGGTAGGCAGAGTAAACAGAACAGAATGCTGGGAGGAAGAAGGCAATGAGGCAGACGCCAAGATTCTTCGACCCGAGACGGATGCAGGCTAGCATCTTTCCCAGTAAGCCACCACCTCATGGTGCTACACAGATTATTAAAAATGGGTTAATCAAGATATGAGAGTTAGCCAAAAAGAGGCTAGATAGCTCATAGCATGACCCCTAAGAGCACTTTATTCTTTCAAAGTCTTTGCCTACAGTTTTCACGTTGCTGTCCTTATGGAGACGAATCGAATCCAGACCCGTGGGCAATGCATTCCCACAATGTATTGGGGCTCATATGAGACGGGCAGATTGCTAAGGGGGCACACTGGTGAATCCCAACCCCAGACACGGAGGAAGTAGGGGACTTAGGCAGGAAGACTCAGAGAAAGAGGAGGAGGGAAAAGGAGGAAGAGGAAGGGTAGTTGGGGGGAGGGAGGTATGTGTTCAGGCGAGGCTAATTGTTTCTTAGAAACCTAAACCAAAAATATTTAATCCAGGAAAATATCTGAAGTATTAACTAATGTTTCCTTGACTCCTGAAGCAGGAAGCAGTAAACTCAGTAATATAGTAGAAACAAAATTTGCAAATGTGTGCTTATTGAATTTGGAATGAATTTAAAACATCAAGAACTTTTAAGAGGAGCTTTGCTGCAGACACATGATTTGACGTCATTACTCTGAGTGGCTACCCTTCTGAGTGCTCAGAGACACAGCATCCTCCTGTGGCCTTCAATCCTTTTATCCTACTCCTGGCCTCTGTGTTCTGCCTGCCTGGCTCCCAGAGGTGGAATTCAGACCTGGACTAAACGTCTAATTTAAACCTCTTTGTGTTCTCAGTGTCTAGCTGCCTCGGTGCCGGCTCTCTGGGGAGACGGGGCTGCTGAAGAAGGGAAAGAGGAGAGGGTACACTCTAGCTTTTCTCCAGCACATTCTACGGTCTGAAAGTCTTACTCAGCACTCCGCTGTGGTTTGCACGCCTCGTGCTACAGCCTGCTGGAGAAATGTCTCCAACTTCAGAGTGACCTGTGTCTGTCCATGACAATGTTAACAATGAAAACACAACCTCAGGGCCTTACAAACTCCAGCCTGGACCTAGAAACACAGTCCCAGGTTTGTGGCGTCCATGGCTCCCCTCTTAGCAAGACGGGTCACCTGCCAGGGTGACCCAGAGTCACAGAGAATGAGAATTAAGTCGCTGTAAGGAAGATGGGTCTCCAGTCTTCTCCCTTGCAGCAGCAGAAGAAAGCCATAGGTACTTGATGTTCCTGGAATAAAATCTCAAACTTACAGATACATTCTAATTTAAATTTTATGATACCTTTTTCCTGCAAAAGATTAATAATAATAATAATAATAATAAAACCTTTTGTCTTTAAAACCACCTCAAGGACAAGTGTCTCTGGTGAGTACTGGCTAATTTTAAGTTTCTTTACTGATTCCAGTGGGCTTCTGCTTTGCTATTGTGGGTGATGTAGAAGCCAGAGGCAGCTGTTTGAATTCAGGCTTCACCCCAGACCCTGGCACTCATATTTCCAAAGAGTCCGGAATGTTCTGGTGGAAGTTTCATCCCAAGCCCTCTGCCCTGGGAGTTACCTCAGTCCAGACTCCACCCCCGAGATAGCTCACCAAAAGATGACTCCTCCCCAGAGATACTCAAGACCACTCCCAGAGAATATTTAAACTGCCCCCGAGAGAACAAAGACATGGTTTTCAGGTCTTCCTTCCCCATTCCTCTCTGTAGGCCTGGAAAGCCATCTGGGAGCCTTGGAATCCAATAATCCTGGGCTTTTTCTAATTCGGTTTGATTTGGTCTGATTCAGATTAATTGCATCAGCAGAGGGGCTTATCGGGCTCAGGAACTTCTCAGCTGCAATGGCACATTTGCAGCGAAGTGCCTGGGATTGTACGTCCGTCTAGTATTCACAGCGGGAAACCTTCTTTTCAAAGTCCAAACTAGACTCCTGCTTTAGCTTCTGGCCTCTTTTCTACCGTTGTCGGCTAGAAAACAACCACATCTCAGTGTGCTTTCCTGCGGTGGAACCTGGGAGAGAGCACACAGACGACAGACTCATTTGTGAGCTACATTTAAAATCTAGCTATATCAAATGCTCTTGTCTAAGTGCACCTTGAAATGTCTCACGATGTAAATAAGCAAACACTTCAGGCAGAATTGAAAATGAGAAACTCGAACGCTCCAAACTCTAAAAAGTCTCGAAGACGTGATGGCGAGAGTGGAAAATTCCGAATCTGACCTCGTGGGAAGGATAGTTCACTTTCAAAGGCGTGCGGGCACTAATGTTCCTCCAGGCCATGCGTATGTGGTGTATATTACACATGAGTGAATTCAGACTGTGTTTAGACTTGGACTTCATACCCCAAATATCTCACCACCTATATGTGGCCATTTCATAATCAAAGCACTTTGGAAACTATAATGCTTTTAGTCCTGGGTGTTTCAGACCAAGCACAGCTAGCCTGAAGCTGATTGAGCTGGGTGTTCCCTTTTAATCATTGTGGGCTTAAATTGTATTCATGATATTTGCATCTTATAGGTTCATATATAAATCCAGCAGTGAGACCAGCACCAGAATAAACGCTGGTAAATTACCATACTCTTGATCCCCCCTCTTCCTTGCTCTGTGTGTGTGTGTGTGTGTGTGTGTGTGTGTGTGTGTGTGTGTGTACACGCAATGGTGTACACATGAAGGTCAGAGAACAACCTCAGGCTTTAGCCTTAACTTGCACCTTGGTGCAGATGGATTCTCTCATATTCTCCCCTCCATGCCAGGCTCAGTGGCCTGCCAGCTTCCCAAGATTCCTGTTTCCCAGGGAAGGCACGCTGGGATCACAAACACCTGCACGTCTGTTCCAGGTGTCATGTGGGATCTGAGAATCTGAACCTGGACCACCAGTCTTGTGTCGGCAAGCTTTTTCTCCACTAAGCCGTCTCGCTGGCCCTCGAGGAGTCTTCGGCTTAGCCTCAGGGTCCGTAGATTCCTGAGTGGCCAGCCAGGGTGACCTGCCGGAGCACAGTGAGCATGGCAGCAAGGCGTGTTTGTGGAGAACAAAAATCATCAGGCATTATTTTATTGTGTAACCAGCACTTCTATGTGTAAAGAGCGCGCCGATCTTACTCGAAAGGTTCTCAGACATCAGTGCTCTTCTTTTGGGGGAGAGGGGCAGGTTGGGCTTCGAGACAGGGTTTCTCTGTAGCTTTTGGAGCCTGTCCTGGAACTAGCCCCTGCAGACCAGGCTGGACTTGAACTCACAGAGATCCACCTGCCTCTGCCTCCCGAGTGCTGGGATTAAAGGCATGCGCCGCCACCACCCGGCAACATCAGTACTCTTGCTGGCGATGCCTGCTCTGTAGCTGTGTGTGCAGCTCAGTGGTCAAGAGCCCTTTCTGCAACTGTGGCCCCTAATCCAACATAGACTTCCACGTAGTGAGTCGTGGGTTTAGGACCTGTATTTCCGGGTTCAGGAGCCTCTTTCCACTGTGATCATCAGGAGTGATCAGAGAGATGAGGTTTTTCAGATAAATGAGACGTTAGCTGGTTGAGACTATAACATTTGAAATGGAGACTTAGGGTCTGGGAGGATTTCTGAATGTAAAATGTGTTTTCAATTAGGGTAATCTGGCTGCCTGTATCCCAGGCATTCCAAGGTTGAGATGTATTCCAATTCTTCTTTGACATGGATTTGACCAAAATCAAATGTTTTTGCTATGAAAACATAGCCCGTATATAGCTTTCATCTCATCTGGGCCAGATGATCGTTAACTTATTGCAACAATTGTTTACAGACTCACGTTACAACAATGTGCCTATGAAAACAGACAGCTCTTCATTTTTCAACACGTAAGAGCCTGATTTTAGCTAAAAAGCACAGCGCACATTTCCAGCTAACGAGCAAAAAACACTGAGGCCGAGACAAAGGACACTTGGGCAAGCACAGTTGTGCAAGCCGCTTGTGATTATGGCAAAACATTTCCAGTCCAAGGCATTCGCCGAGCGCGTGCCTGGCAGTCTCCCAGATAACGCTGAGAAACAGCGAGAGGACAAGACGTCCAAGCGCTTGCACGTCCCAACCCCACTCGGGCTGTGTCTGTAGTATAGAAACGCCAGGGGATGGAAAGCTAGCCACCCTCATGTTTAGTTTCTATGGCTAATGCGAGTTTTGGAACTTTTCGTAGAAACAGACAGATCAAAATCTGAGTCGGATATTTCAGGGAAAACAAGGCAGTGTGCGTGGCTCTCACTGAAGGCTACGTTTTCCATGGAGCTCTCTACCTTACTCTCCAGCCCAGTTGATCCTTTGGAAACAAAAAGAACTTGCTCAAATGACCACATAATTCTTTTCTAAAGTAAGGATAACTTTGTATTTCAATACAGCGTGGGCTTAATTCAAGCAATATGGGAAATTCCCAACAGATTAATGTCGATGGAATCTGCATCACAAAACAATGTGTAAAGCGAACCCTGGAAGTTGATCATAATCTGAAGAAGGCAAATGTCATTGGTAATCTGACCATTTAACGTGAACCATCCTGAGAATGTAGGGGCAGGGGCATCTCTCTGTGTTCTTACCTATACAGAAACATGCACATTTAAACAATAGAATACATGCTATTTCATAATCTGCACTTAAATTATTATGAGATACAAACCTCTCTCCCATGATTTTTCAGAGAGCTACAGAGTACAGATGTCTGAGCCAGACTTAGGTTGACTCAATTTAATGATGTTTTGAAATTATCATTTAAAGACAAGGGGCTGAAGCCATGGCTCAATAGATAAGATGATGTTTGCTGTGGAAGCAGGGCCCTAAACCCAGATCCCCAGAACCCACGTAAAAGCCAGACATGGTTGTGTGTCCCAGAAACTCCAGTGCTGCCGGGGTGAGGCAACAGATCCTAGGCGCTCACGGGCCAGTCAGTGGCCCGAAATGGTGTGGGAGTTTTGACTCCATCTCAAAACTTAAGGTGGGGCATAACAGAAGAAACCCACTGTCCTCCTCGGCCCTTTGCATGCTGTACCCGTGTGTGTGTGTGTGTGTGTGTGTGTGTGTGCGCGCTCCACACTTATTGCCCTGTACAAAAAGTGGAAACCAGAATCATCGCACAACTTAGGATGGTATCAAAGCATACCCGTGCAGCGATTCTGGTTTTCACTTTTGGTACAAGGCAATACATTAGATGACCTACTTAACACTTTCTTGGGAAATGGACTTTGTCTTAGGTGATATTATCGGTAGGTTGACATCGGTGTGAACAAGTTTAAGGTGTGCGCAGCCAAGCTGTGATTTTATCAGGTTGGGCGCCGTGACTGAGTTGCCAACTTTAAGATGACGTAGGACACAACCCAATTTAAAGCCAAGGAATAGCCGTATGCTAGCATGCTAGCATGTACGCTTGTACCGGGTAGGTTTTTAAATCAGTGAAGTGTAGTGTTGCGTGTCTATCATCCCAGCCGTCAGGATGCTGAGGCGGAGATATGAAAGTTCAAGCCCATCCTGGGCTACCGAGTGAGATTCTGCCTCGAAAATAAGATGAATGCTTTCTAGAATTTGTCGTTTTCACAAGGACACCCTGGTGCGCATTCTTGTCCCGTAGCAGGCCTGACTTCTCATCTTACATGGAACTGAAGAAACTCCTCAAACAGGTTGGAAGACCTTGGGCATGCTGATGCAGCAAGATCCTTTTGCTCCTGCGAAGCAGAATGGACATGTTTTGACTCTTGTCTCTGATCTGAGTGACGATGGTAATAAACCCTTCCCTAAGTGGGGAATATGTGTTTGTGTGTTCACCCCAAGAAAAGCGTCTGCTCCCTCACCACTGTCCCCCAAGAAACCTCTTTCTGTCCATGCGAATCTAGCATCCTTTTGTCCGTGCCATGATACTGATTATGGGAAGAAGAAATGCATTTATGTGACACAGTTCAGACACACAGTGGCAGCTTCGAGGAATCTTCTCTCCCACCCAAACACATACAACCATACTTTAAAAGGATTACATTTAAATTAATCATGCTATTGTTGGTAGCTAAGCCTTTTCTCTACTGAAGGAAGCTGGTTTTTTTTTTTCTAGGACATCATGTTATGAAAAATAAATCAAGAATTTGTATTGCTTGGTTTTACTTGTTTTAAAAATATAGACCAACAACAATCTAAGGAAAATGTTTTTAAGATCGCTGAGTGTTTTTGAAGCCGGGAGTGGGGGCTTTCCGCTACCAGCACACATTGGCACAATTGTGCTGATTAGCTCAGAGCAGCACCGGGAAGGAAATGAATGCCGGAGATGAGTCTCAGACTCAGAAATGCAAGAATTACTGAGCTTCCGGGAAACAGGCACAAAATCAATGGGCAAACGGGGTCCTTGCTTACCAGGGAAGTGATCCAGCCGCCTCGGGTGAGTTCAGCATGACTGTCTGAGTAAGCAGTGTGTCTCCAGGAGGGAACGCGGCAGAGGGAAGACAGGAGAGTCCCACTGCAGAGGGCTTCAAGGGCAAGAGGGGGCGAGGGGTCCCCAAGCACGCAGATTGCATCATGGGAGTATTCGCGGGGGTAGCTGAATGGCTGTTGATGGTTCTTCACTTCCTCGCGTCAGCAGGGATTGGTGTGGGGCCCAATGGATATCACTACCCTTCAGTGCAGCGCCGCCCTCTCCCTCCTGCCCCGGGGAACTGAAGAAGTCCCTCGTTTGATGGCTTTATTTAGTACCGAATAGCAAACCTACGAGGGTGCTACATGAGTCTCCCAGACTGTCCATCCGAACAAAGGGCTGATTAGATTACCAAGATCAACCTCCTGCCCCAGTGAATCAGACGACGCCTCCACAGGGAATAAAAAAGATCCACAGAACCATAATGAGCTTGACCTGGGGTTTCCCAGGTCACACCTGTGTCTCCTGGGATTCATTCTTGCTATGTTTTTTCCCCCATTGCTTTGTTAATTCATCCTTCGGTCTTCAAGTAGGAATTTGTTTGCTGTTTGTTTTTTAGGTTTCTCCGTGTACCAACTCCGGCTGTCCTGAAACTTTCTCTGTAGATCAGCCTGGCCTATAACTGACAGAGATCAGCCTGCCTCCGCCTCTGCCTCCCAAGCGCTGGGCTTAAAGCTGTTTGCCAAAAGTCCAGCCAGGCAGGAGTTTCGAAGCACTAAAAAACATCTTTATAAAATTCTGCATAAATTGAAATACCACTTCCATCTGCTAGGAGCTAAATAGTACATTTTCAAAATGCGCTTCGTAGGGGTTCAGGGATCGTGTACACAAAGCTGAAACATGCCAGACCTAAAGAGAAAAGTGTTCCGTGGCATTTTAATTGGCAGCATTGAAGTGCATGGGGTGGACCGACACAGGAGATCTCTGATGTTTGCGGTTCACAACTTTGTTCGGTGGAAGAATCCTGGTTCTTCTCACAAAGCTGCCCACAACCTTGTACCAAGAAGTTATTCTCTGAAACTTTCTTACAGAGACAAAAACTAATGATGTGTTCTTTTTTGAAATAATTACAAAGAACTTTTATTTCTGTAATTACTATGGAAGAATTTTACATAATTATGTAAGAATTTTATTATTATAATTTGGGATAATTACAAAGAAAAGCTTGAGGTGCTGCATTTAGCCAAAAAATTTGGACTGGAACTCTTGATTCCAGATAATCATTTTCATGGGGAGAGCTTCACCCACTGTGACTGCCTCTGCTGAACACCTACTGTGTACACACATCCTGCTTGGTGCTCCTAAGTGCTGCCTCATCTGCTGGATGAACCCTGAGAGGCAGGCAGGAGGATATGCCAGCCCCATATTTAACTAGAGAACCCCATATTTAACAAGAGAAGATGGAGAAGCACACGGAGAGTGTTTGTGTCTCACCCGGTGTATGGTAACTACGCAGGAGAGACTAAGGTTCATATTCCCGTCTCTGGCTCCGCGGTGATAGATAATACAGAACCCAGAACCACCAACCTGTGCCCAGCACAGCCTGGAAGGAAACCGCCATAGGTCTCTGTAAAGTATATCAGATCCCTATGGGGATTCCCGAGGCTTCGCCCAAAGAAGATGAAATTGAAGGAAGATTGTTTTAACTGAAGTCTTAGGGATCATTTTCTCTTCCCCGTAGTTCTTACAACCTTGCGTCTTTGCACGGTCTGGGTTTGTCTCTTTTATCACTTCCCTTCCCACAGCTGGTTGACAGCCTTTGCTAGAATGTAGATCTGGTTGACATCTCCGAGTGGAAGTGAAAATAGCTTCAAGAAACATTTTCTGGGTAAAAGTCGATTAAATTGATGAGGTAATATTTGGAGAGTAAGTGCCTCCTTCTGGGGCTCATATGCCAGTGATTTATTCACTAGCGTGTGGCGTTGTGTAGAGATCTGAGGACTCAACTCACTAATGGGTTAATCAATCAAGATCCCACACCCTACTGGGTTATTTGGAGATGGCGCCCAGTTGTAGGGGGGAGGGACCCATGCATTCTGTTGAGGATTGCATCCTGTCTCCTGGGCCTCCTTCTACCACTTTCTCCCTTTCTCATGTCCTCCTGAACATCTTGAGGTGGTCATCACCATGACAACAATCTTCCTCACAGAAGCCAGCTGACTTTGGACTACAAGCATTGAAGCAATCAGCTCACATAACCCTTTCCCCTGTTAAGATGGCGTCCTCAGTTACATTGTGAAGTCTAGGAAACTGACCACCTAGGAGAGAATTAACTTGCCTTTATGTTCAGAAGGGGATGGCAAGTCACACTGGCTTCCTGTAAGACCAATGGACTAGATTTCTGAAGAGTTTTAAAATTTCGTATGTCAGCCAACTCTAATAATTTCTGGAGACACTCTATGGCGTTGACACTAGGCCTGTAGAAGTTAACCCATAGTTGGAGGGGTGCTGTGGTTTAGATCTGGTGTCTCACAAAGGCTCGCACACTAAAGTCAGCGCAGCTTGCAGCTGCTCAGAGGGGCTAGAGCTTGTAAGAGTTGGGGTCCCATGCGAGTTCTTAGGTTTCTGGAAATGTGCCCTTGGAGGGGATCATGGGATCCCAACCACTATCTCTCTCTTTCTACATATCTTGGCAATGAATGTCATGTGTCCTCCACCTCACCTGACACTTCCACTGTAATGTGCTGTGCCATACAGCCCCAGACATCAAAAATGATCAACCAGAAATGTTTATTCCTGGTTTTGTTTCAGACAAACTGTCAGCCTGGTTGGAAGTTGAATGTGTGTGTGTGTGTGAGTGTGTGTGAGTGTGTGTGTGTGTGTGTGTGTGTGTGAGAGAGAGAGAGAGAGGGGGGGGGACATGGATGTGTGTTTGTGTGAGTCCTGGTGTGTGGTGGTGTTATGTAACAGACTTCAGGCTTCCTGGGGAAGTTCAACACAAAAGACATACAAGTCTAATCACCCCAGATAGGGAGCCTGCAATTGACCAGAATAATGAATATACCAGTATTCAATGTGGTAAAGCAAAAAGGTTTTAGGGGGGTATCATAGGGAGTATGGTGAAGGGGTCTTCCCAGGAGCAGGATGTGGGGGATGGGTGAAGAGTTCCTCACAGGTGCAGGACGACTCAAAAGCAGTTGCATCACTGGAAAGCCCACCCCAGGCGGCAGCCTAAGAGAGCGGAATGCCTGGAACGCTGCACAGCTTGTAGGTAGCTTCACAGTCTACAAGTCTGTTCTGTTCCGCCTGCCGGCCAATCTCTCTAGTTCATTCAATGCAGACATGGCTTCCCCGAAGCTGTCAAGCACTGTTCTAGCAGAGTGAACCAGCTGTAGTAACAGCTCTGGATTGATGTGGGATTCCCCTCTGGAGGCTGCGAATACCACTGGTTAAGAAAGAAGCTACTTTGGGCCTATTGCAGCACAGAATAGGGCAAGGCGGGAATTCCAAGCAGATAGAGGAAGAGAGAGTACTCGGAGTTAGGGAGACACCCATGTAGCAGGAGAGAGACGCCAGACGCTGGAGGGTATTTTGCCAGTAGGCCACAACCAAGTGGCGATACACAAATGAATAGAAATGGGTTAATTTAAGATGTAAGAGCTAGCTAGCCATTAATAGGCTAGAGTCATTGGCCTACTAGTGCTGCGATTAATATAGTTTCAGTATGATTATGTTGGGTCTGGGCAGCTGGGAGACAGCTAGCAGTCTCTGACTATACTGGATAGACAGCTGCTTGCCTGCCTATGGTTAGACTCGGGAGGGCCTTTACTAATACCCTCATGATGCAGTCATTTGGAATTTTGTGGCCTCAAACAGCCTCGGCTCGACTATGTGCTGCAGTTTTCTTGGGTGTTCTTGTTCTCTTTTCAAGGAAGTATCCTTTGCCCAGTGGGTTCCACCTGATCAGGTCACTGGAGGCCAGCCAGGAGGATGAGGTCAGGCATGAGGGAGCTCCTGCTGCTGCTGCTGCTGCTGCTGCTGCTGCTGCTGCTGCTGCTGCTGCTGCTGCTGCTGCTGCTGCTGGTGGTGGTGGTGGAATTGTTTCATCTTACTAAGCTTTTATCTGGTAAAGGGACGGCGCTGGCCTTCAACAGAGATCTGCTACTTACGCAGTTTCAGAGGCCTCAAAGGAACCTAGGATTTAAGAAAATCAAAGGTATCAACTCAGGAGTCACTACAGTGTGTCCCGGGCCTTCTCAGCTGAGGTCCCACCTAGGCTGGGAGTTCTGACAGGCTGAGAAATCAGCCTTGCTTGGAGGGCTCAGAGTTTTCTAATCACCGACCGTCAGGGCTTAATTCTCAGTTGTTTTCTGTCTTCAGCTGCAGAAGATAAATCTTTTATATGCTACCAAGAAGGGTTCCTGCTTAGCATAAATGGATGACCAGTCACTGAAGGGGACAGAATGGTGGCTCCCCAACACATCCACATCCTGACCTCTAAAATCAGTAAGAAGTTACTCCAGCTGGGAGAAGCTGACTACTTAGAGATAGTAGATTAACCTGGATTGCGTAGTGAGATCACTGTGGAAGAAGACCCCTTATCAGGAGGCTGAACTGTCAGCCATAGCCTAAGCCTGAATGATAAACGTGGAGACAGGAGTAATATGGCTACTTCCTGGAGGCCGTGTGCCCAGACATGCCTTCAGTCTTGGGGCTGGAGAAAGCACAGAACGGGAATACCTGGGGACTCCTACTGATACCTGGGAGAGAATTTGCTTCACATGAGACTCCAGGTTCAATCCCCAGCAACACACACACACACACACACACACACACACACACACACACACACCCCTTCTGCTTAGAGGCTCTGCTGAACTGAAATACCAACACAACCTACCCTGTCCTAAAGTGATGCCCAGCAGCCTAGAGCATCTTAGTAAGCTAAAGGATTTGCAGGCTCCTGGCTCTCGTTTTAACCTCACATTGCTGGACGTAAACCAGTGATGTCAATCAGAGATTAGCAAGCTCTGTGTCTACAGACTATGAGTCACCTTGTACGCATGGAATAGAAGAAAACGCACTTTCCAGAAAGACGATGTACGGGATGCAATTTAGTTTCCGCCACACTTTTTAGAAATCTTCGGGGGTTTTTATAATAGCTTTTAATTCTGATGCCAAAAGCTTTTCATTCTGACTACATAAATCAACACAGGACCATTGCAGAGACTCTGCAAAGTGTAAGGGGATGCATGTAAGTAAGAAAACATCTTCCTACCTACCACTCCAGCACCTGCAGAAAATGACTGTCAGCATCTTGGAATATCACATTTTCCCTGTTTTCCAAGCAGCCAGTGTATAGTGTGTGTGTGTGTGTGTGTGTGTGTGTGTGGTGTGTGTGTGTGGTGTGTGTGGTGTGTGTGTGGTGTGTGTGTGTGGTGTGTGTGTGTGGTGTGTGTGTGTGTGGTGTGTTAAATGATATAAGTGTAGTTTCTTGTTTCTTTCTTGTGTCACTTAACACTGTGTAGGGGGCTTCCCAGCGTATCCGTCAAAGCCTCCTTTGTGACAAAGGCAGGAAATCACAGTGCTCCCCGCTTCATCAAGACACGAAGACTGACTTGATATTAAAAATATTTAAAAGATCAGTGACGGTTTGAACAAAGTTGTGTGCAAACCTGAAACCACATTTCAAATCCCTTTCCTGGGAGGAATGGCAAGAAGTGGATTAGTTTCCAAGATGAAAAAGAAGATGTTCCATTAAAAGTATGAGACTAAGATGTGTTAAAAAAAAAAAAAAAAAAGAAAAGAAATCTTCTAGGTACCAGATCTTCTCGGTAGGCTTTTGGGAAACGAGCCGAACTTTCCTCATCTTAGATGCCACAAGTCTGACCTTCCTGGGTTTGGTGAAAGAAACCATGTGACTGCAGGCTGGTGGTCTAACGTGTCATCTTTTTCCTTGGACCGAAAGGTGACAGGCCGAGGGGGATGTTTCCTGGGAGCAGGAGACATGTTTGAGGTGGTTGTTTCTAACGTGGAGTGGCCGTTTCTACCTCTAGGGAGAAGAGCGCTCCCCTCCCTGTGAAGGAGATGCTCCACTCACGTGACACAAATGCTCTTGGGGTGAACACACACGTTATAGGTGTGAACTCTACAGAAAGCAGTGCCCGGTGTGGGGAGTGTGACTGAGTTACAGCCTCAGCCCCAGGTGATCCCACACACGCAAACATATCCTCCAATGAATGACTAGCCCATGCTGTGCTTTGCCTGGGTCCTGGCTGCTCGCTAAAATACTCAGAGGAAATGGTTGACACCGGTGTGATGAGTGACGCCCTAAGATCTCTTCAGAACCTACCTTCATCTCCCTCTCCAGTGTGCTTCACCATCTGCCCACCAATGCATTTTCCCCTTAGAGAAAAGAGTTCAAATCCCTTTGCAAATACAAACCGAGAAGAGAAACTGGCGCGTCCTTAAGGAGGCCTTTATAAGGAAGCCGGACGATTCTAGTCAATGACGTTGAAGGATTCGAGACAAATTCGAAAATAGTCCCTCTGTAGTTAGGACTGAAAACTATATAAGAAGCATTTCACTAGCATGGAAGGCGCAGAATAAAATGGAGAAATAGATATCTATTTAAATCCTCGAAATAAAGCAGTAACTTTAGCGCTATAGAGCACCACAGTCTCTAAATAACAGGAATGTGTGTGTGTGTGTTGTTTATTACAGTGTGCAGCTGAAATAATATATTAAACACATGAATTCTGGTTCAGAAAAACTTATCTCCTTATAGAAACAGGGACACTAAACTTTAGCCTACATTATCAGTTATCGTAATGGGCACAATCAGCCCTGTAAATAAAGAAAGGGATTTCTTTTGAAGACAGTGGCAGATATGCTAAGTCACTGCAACTCTCTCTCTCTCTGAAGCTAAATTGAGACTCTGTCATTAATCATCCGGGAACCGTTGAAAAGCTTTCTATGTCAGGTTGGCACAGCCCTAACCCATTATAGTTACTGTCATGTCCCTCTTTTTTTTTTTTTTCTTTTAACCCAGACGTGTTTCAGAAAAAAAGCAGAGGAGCTTTTGATGTGTAAGGAATGAGTTCATCAGGCTGCTTGGGACAAAAGGAGCCACACGGAGAAAAGGAGAAGCTGGCACAGAGAAAAGCTGAAAATATCTCCAGGGGAGGAAAATTGGTTCTGAATAATGACCGTGAAGAAGGAAGACAGCTCACATGACAGTCTTACTGATACCGGCTCCTGACAGGAGAACCACAGCGGAGGCCACCACACTGGTCACCTGTGAAAGCTTGCATTTCAAAACAACGCGGTTAGGGTTTTACTGTCTGTGTTTTTTCAGATGAGAAAAGGGGGAGCAGGGTTAATCCAGCTTGTTTAGAGTCACAAGGACAGACCTGGGACTGGAACCCAGCACATCTCCCGAATGCCGAGTCCTGGTTCTGTAAGACCCGGTGCCTGCTGTTCAAGTAGATCTGTAAGATGGTTTTGTTGTTAAGTACATGTTTATATTTTTCAGACAGAGTCTCACTGGACAGCCTGCACTGGCGCCATATTCAAGGTACTCCCGGTTGGTCTTTCCGGGCTTCCACGTGCATGCCACCATGCCTAACCTACAGCTCTGAACCAATGCCATTCATCATCAGGTTCAACACAAAGCAATCACTGACGTCAAACTTTAGAACTCCAGCACCTCCTCTTATTTCTCTCCAATACAATTCCTTCCAAATACTCCCAGGATACATGTAACAGACGGTGGAATCCTGTGATCTTCTGTCAGCAGAGAAGGCAGGAAGCTCATGACCAGCCTAAGTCAACCAAGCTAAAGGCTGGCATGGAACTTAGGGCAGAGGACATTTCTTGATGACACTCTCCGGGCACTGTGCTATGACACCTGGCTTCTAAGTGAAGTTAAGAAAGATCACGTACAGCTAGTGTTCCTTTCACAGCGCTCAGCTGATCCCAGCTTAGTTAGCCCTTGTGGGTGAACTGCAGCAGGAATTCTAATTGGTCTTGATAATAAAAACCCGGAGTCAGATATTGGGGGGCGAACATGGTCGTCACCCAGACATGTCCTTTAATAGAAGCAGAGGTGACTGCAAATGGCTGAGTACTAGACACCAAAGGGGGATTTGCTGAGCATGAGCTCAGACACAAGTCCAGGTGTCTGAAATTGTAACGGGTGAGCTGACTCTGCTCTTGTCTGCCTAGAATCCCTTTTTAAAAGATTTCTCAGGCTTTAGGTAGAAATTCTTGCTGAACATTTGAGCACCATTTGTATCTCAAAGTTTCTGTCCCACCAGATCCCGCAGCTGGTCAGTCCCAAATAAATACACAGAGACTTATATTAAATATAAACTGTTTGGCCTACTAGATCAGTCTTATTACTAACTAGCTCTTACGATTTAAATTCATCCATAATTATTGTCTATGTTTAGCCACATGGACTGGTACCTTTTCTCAGACATTCTCATCTTGCTTCCTCTGCATCTGGCTGGTGACTTCCTCTCTGCATTTCCCCTCCCCTCACCAGAATTCTCTTAGTCTGGTCACCCCACTAATACTTGCTGCCTGGCTACTGGCCAATCAGTGTTTTACTAAACCAATATGAGTTACAAATCTTTACAGTGTACGAGAGTGTTATCGCACAGTAGGAACCTCTGAAAGAAAAGCCAGGACCAGTCTTTCCTCCTTCAAGACTGTTTTTTTCCCCCCAGGCTTTTTGTCAGTAAAGAAAAGTGACTGTTGCAACCACGATCGTTCTTATGGAATAGGCTGGAACCATCTTGTCTACCAGAAAGTGACAACGCCAGGGTCCCTACTCCATCATGCCTCTCAAACTAAGTCTGCCTTTCTAGCAGTGAGGCGTGGTTGTACCTTCGCTGATCTCTGTCTGCATGGTGAATGATGAGGCTCTCCCTCCTGGAGTACATCATCCTGCCTTTCTCCGTCTCCAAGTTCAGCTCTCTCCTTCCACATCCATCAAATCTGGACAACGTTTAACCTGAGAGGCAGAACACAGTGACAGTTCTCCTCTTCTGGGAGACCTTGTGCACTTGGTATAACAGCCTCTGATCACCGGCTCCTGTGGCGCGTTTCCACCACGATGCCACACTGACTCTGCAGAGCAGCGAGTGATGAATTGCCCGTCCTCTTGGCTGCTGTGTTTTCAAAGCAGAGTCATCCATCCAGTCCCACAGTTCCTGTCTCTTTGCCAAGGATATCTGATAATGTTTGTGATGTGGCAAGGTGAAGGAGTCTCCCAGATGTCAAAATATGTGTCACGGCATGACTTCCTAAACCTCTTACTGCTTTCTCAAGTGGAGCTGCACAGAAAGAGTTGAACAGATCTGAATATAACGTACAGGAATCTGTTCGCACTCAAATTCTGATGTACATGAGGAATTGGTAAGCTTCTGAGAGACAACAAACTTACCAGAATGTTTCCAGGATATAGTCCTATCTGCCAAAACCCCAAATCTTGGTTCCACCTTCGTGCTTTCTCCCACTCCATCTTCCCTGTTTCTTATTATATATTCTATTCCCCCTTCCTTGGGAGATCCATCCCTCTCTGCTGGTCCCTTACTCTAAACCTAACCTCTATAGTTACATGGATTATAGCCTGCTTATTGAAGACTTAAAAGCGAATATCCATATACGGAATTGTTACAAATTTAAACATCACTCTGTGGAGCCAATAACTGAACACAGTTTAATACATCTATACAACAAACAGCTTTGCTTACAGAAAATCATTTGACCTACTAGGAAGATCATAGCTAAACTTTCTTAATTCTCAGAATATTCTTTTAAATTTAGTGCCATTTGATAAGATTATATTACTTTGGCATTAAAACACTATTTTTTTAAATTATGCTATTTTTTTTCCTTATCTAGATTGCTCACTGGAAAGCCAGAATCTGAGGAGGCCTTCTTTCTCTGAAGTTTCAGAGGAGCTCAGAAATGCCGAAGGCATTGTTATGGAGTGTGTGGCCAGTTCAGGGCTGTCACTGAAGGTTCAAATTGCCTCGCAAATCAGGTTCCCAGAGCTGAGTGCTCAGCCCTGTAGCCTCATCAGCTTTGACTTTGAAGCTCTTTCCTCTGCCTGTCATTAAATTCCTAGCACTTCATGTCCCCTTCCCTGTGATGAACAAGGATTTGATCACTGCTAAAGCTTGGGCTTGAGATGTCAAAGTCTGGAGTTGGTAGCTGTAACTGGCAGGGTCATTCACGTTGTATGGGATATTCGACTCACGCCACCTGTAGTAGCTGGCTATTGGGGTGTCACCTAACATGCAGTCTTTCAAAGCCTTCCCTACCAGAAAATGGAGTGACATGTGACCATGAGACAACCGAGAAATAGACTAGGTTTCAAGAACTGCTTGCAAAGGTCTAGGGAGCACACCTCATCTATGGGTTCTACGCTAAGAACCTTAGGAGATTACAGGTGAGTCCATTCCCTTGAGGCAGGTGCGTGAATTTTGGCTGCCATTTGGTAGCATAAGCCTTGAAGTGGGGTTTTCTGAAGTTTTGTTTGTTTGTTTGTTTCTTGAATTACAGACTGAGCCCAGGGCATACCGCATGCTGATCATACACTCTACATCATTGAGGTGTATCTTTTTGGTAGTAGACTAATTGCAACAAGATTTATTTCCTACGTGAAGTCATCTGTCAGAGAAATATTGGCATGCCCGTGATCACTGCCACACTATTGGGAACAGGCAAGGAATAGAAATACCCATGTTCCCATTGATCGCTGAAGGAAGAAAGAAAATGTGCTGCATATACATGGTGGAATACAGCTCAACCATGAAAAGATAGAAGTTAGGTTGGGACGATGTGGATGAACCAGAGATCACTCTGTTAAATGAAAAGCGCCAGGCTTAGGAAGCAAGTGCTACATGGCTCACTTGTGTGGAATCTAAGAACTGACCTTAAGGAAACTGAAGCAATGCTAGGAATCAGTGACTGGGAAATGGGGAGGGAGATTGGCTCGAGTAAGCTGCATTTATATAGAAGTGAGTTCTGACTTTCTATTGCACAATAAATTCTTTATAGATACGAATAGTCACTGTGTATTTCACAGATAAGTAAGTCTGAGTCTCAGGGGGAGGGTCATGTCTAGGGACAAGGATTTCACTTTCAGAACAAGAGTGGGATGATGACTCCAGGACATGAGTGACAGCTCCCAAAAGGTAGATGGAGAACAACAAGGGCTCTGGATTTGAACCCTCGGCTCTCATATCATGAAATCAAATGAAAGAAGAGTGGGAAAGGGAGCTAAGCCAATGGTCGATTGCAGCTTCTTCCAGAGCTGAGAGAGGATGAGGGAGGGGTTTGAGTGCCCGTGTGAGGCTGGGCGAGATTTGAGAGAAGAGTCTGATGGCCATGTGATAGCCTGTGACCTTAAGAAAAGCAACTTTAGCCAGGTGGTGGCGGTAAATGCCTTTAATCCCAGCTCTGGGGTGGCAGAGGCAGGCACCTCTGTGAGTTGGAGGCCACTCTGGTCTAAAGAATGAGTTCCAGAGCAGACTCCAAAACTACACAGAGAGTCCCTGTCTCAAAAAATAGAAAGTAAAAACATAAAAAAAAAAAAGAAAAGAAAAAGCCAGGCAGTGGTGGTTGCACACCTTTATTCCCAGCACTTAAGAGGCAGAGACAGGAGGATCTCTGTGAGTTCAAGGCCAGCCTGTTCTACAGGGAGACCCAGGGTCTAAATTGCAATCCAGGAAAGAATTGATACACTGAGCTTTATTAAAATGGACATTGTTTGCTTCGTGGACATATTGTCATAGTAAAGAAGCAAATCACGGACTAGGAGAAGTCAGGTGAGAGGAGACCTAACTGGTAAGGTAATATGAGCTGCCACGACACACCTGTAAAATGGGCAAAACCCAAACCACTGACTGCAGCAAATGCCTACGTGAATGCAGGGCAAGGGGAGCACTCGCCTGTGGATGGCAGCTGCGCGGTTCCTAGGAGAGCACGGGTGCTCTTTCCGTGACGTGGTGGCCAGGCTCCTGTGCAAACCTGCAAAGAGCTGGAAACAGCTCCGCAGAAACAAGCCGTGCCAACCCAGGTGGCCTCTGCCAGTTAAATGGGCAAACCGCGGCACGTCCAGACAGTGGGATGGTATTCCTTAATGAAAGGCGTGAGCGCTCAGGCCGAGAACAGGTGTGGAGAATCCTTACAAGCGTGCCGCTAAGTGAAAGAAGCTGAGCCGCAGAGGCTGCAGGCCCTAGAATTCCTACTTAGTGACACTATGGGATAAGGAAAACCGTAGAGACGGTTAAATGGTTTCCGGAGCTTACGAGGAGGGTGAATATGTGGGGCACAGAAGACACCTGGGGTAGCAAAACTATTCTGCGTGACACCGTAATGGTAGACACGTGTCAAGTACAACATCTAAACCTGTAAACTGTATGTCAAGGAGACCTGAGTGTAAACCGCGGACCTCGAGAGACAGTGACGGGCAGTGTAGACTCATCAGCTTCAGCGAAGGTACCACTCCACTCCAGCAGCCTGTGCTGACAACGGAGAGCTGTGCCTGCCTAAGAGCAGGAGCTATATGGGTATCTATCAGTTATATTCCTATTGCTGTGACAAGACACCGTGACCAAGGCCGCTCATGGAAGGAAGGGTTTAAGTGGGTTTATGCTTCCAGAGGGATAGGAGCTCATGACTGCCACAGGGGAGGCAGGGTGGCAGCGGACTGGTATGGCAGCAAGAACTCACGTCTCTAACTGCAAGCAGGAAGCAGAGAGAGCCAACGGGGAATGACATGTGGCATGGAAACCTCAAAGTCTGTGACTGGAGATGTTACGGCGTAAACGAACGGCAAACAGAATTAGCCAGGCAAGCTCAGTATAATATATTCAGCTTTAATAAGGGGATAACTTACAAAACCAAAGTTCCAACGAAGAGCAGGAAACAAAAGGGAAGGCGGGGAGCACACCCACCAGATTTATAGGTAAACATACGCCTCAGGGCTACCGGCCCCAAAAGGAACTTGATTGGTTGGGGCTTCCCCTACACGGAGATGTGCTTCCTCCAGCAAGATCACACCTCCTGAGCTTCCCCAAGTAGCACTACCCACTGGGGACCAATTATTCAAATGCCACAGCCTATAGGGACATTCTTTTTCAAACCACCACAGGTATGATACCACTAGAACTTCTAATGTTACAATGGGCCTAAAGCAGCTTCCCCCCAAATTACTTCTTTAAAAAAAAAAACAAACTTTTGCAACAAATTCGAGGGTCGAAAGTTCCCTAAGTCAGTTTCGACACTAAGAGCTACACACTGTTTGTAAAAGCTGGTATACCCAAATGCCAAGAAAATGCCACTCTTGAAGTTCATGAATCCAGTATTTGTGTTTCTAGTTATTTATTAGCTGGCTAACATCGGAGGGCCACTTCCACCGGCTCAGTATCCTTATCTGTGCAACGGAGGATCATAGCGCTCATTTCCCCACCAAACAGGATTGCTACCGTTGATTCAAACACACGATGTGAACGCACTCAAAACAGGGTGAAAACCTGAGCCGTCAGCGCCAGTGTGGAGCCTCCGAGCGCAACTCCCGTTACCTTAATGAAAAGACAAAACACCCTTGTCTTGTTTTCCTCCTGGGAAAGCTTGTGTCCTCCTAGGGATTCTTCCAGCAACAGACCTTAGACCTTATCGCCTGCTCAGGAACCAGCCTCCCTCATGTAAACACTCAGATCTGTTACCTTTGCCTTTTGCCTCTCGTGGGAAGAAAACAGCTTGGTTGTGACCTTGGACCCCGTGAACGTAAAATGCCCCCTCCTTTCTCGCTAGAGACAGAGAATCTGAAAACGTGGAACATGAGATGTTTACGGTGCTGCGGGATTTGAGGTGGCTAATACACTGCCTGACAGAAAGCTGCGGGTATGAAAATGCCCGTGGAGCGCGGGCCTTTCTGGCATGATTAACGACATAAGACACAGAGTAAGCATACAATGAAATACATAAATACATAAAGTAGGCAAGACGTGCATGCAGGAGACTCCTTTGTTACTTCACAGTGTTCTTTGTGTGATGTGAGTTCGTATGCCGTTCGTTTCGTACTTAATGCAGTTGTTGCAGGACACGGTATAGAGATCCAACGAGCCTGAGGCTTACAGTCTGCCACTGTGTAACGAGAACACAGGTAATTAGGCTGGCTTTCCCATAGGACGTGTTGCGGAATAAATCAAATAAGATGGGAAAACAATCAGCCCAAAGTGAGTAGTCAATAAAGATTACTGTTATCAGTATATGCATTTATATATTATTCATAATGTACTCATTACGAATTCTGTGCTACTACATACATGGCCTGCTAGCGAATGTAAGCATACCATCTCATAGTGCTAACTGAGAATATAATTAGTATGTCTATAACATTTTCAGTGTCCTCTTATGACAGGTCAGTGTGGTCCCGCGTTTCCCACAAGTCTGAGGCTCAGAACCTCAGAAAGATGCCCTCTTTGGGAATGTGCTCACTAACAGAGAAAAATCAAGTGAAAATAAAAGCCAGAGGGCGGCCCCTCTCCAGCATCACTGGTACTGGATGCGAGGGGGTTATTTAGAGAGTGAATTACACACAAGGGGCAGAGGACCCCAAAGGCACGGAGAAAGAGTGGCTCTTGACCCCCAGACTACTAGAATCTAAGTGACAGGCTTGAGCGGAGCTGCTATTATAGATATTAGGAGTAACCAGCTATGTTGGGAACTTGAATGTAGACTTTGTTAAATAACATAAAGCAAGATTTTTCTCTTGTTTCAGCAAATTAATCTGTGGTACACCCGTTTCCCCCCTTTATCAGGATTCCGTCTTCCACAATTTTGACTGCCTGTGACTAACAACTGGTCTGAAAACCTCACGAGAGGGAGAGGTTCCAGAAGTGAAAGGATGGCTAGATTTTCAATTGCGATGCAGTGAAGTCTTGTTCCGCTTCGCTGGGGAGGAGAAGCATCCCTTTGCACAGAGTTTCTATGCCGTGTGTATGCTCTATGTGTATATGTTTCTAGTCTATGTATATGCTAACCCGCCTGTTGGTGCTTAGAATGGTCTTGGTTATCAGTCAAGACACTGCGGTGCTTGAGCTGGAGCAGCTGTTATGTGATATGATATTTGTGTTATGATATGATATTTGTGTTAATAACTTAGCATGCCTAACTCATAATCGTACTGTGTTATGGGTGTGTGTGCACTGTGCGGGAAGAAGCATGCACAACGTACTAAGGGCAGCATTACTGCAAACACACTCTTATAAATGGAGACTGTCTAACAATAAAATGATTTCTGTGCAGTGTGTAAGAATCATTCTGTTTTACCGATGCAGGCCTCAGTATCTGGTAGCAAGTATGATTTGAAGACTCACCAGGGGCTTGCTGGGATGTATCGCTCAGACGCAGCAGAGGATTGTGGCTACCTTTGTTACGGTAGCCCTCGCACAAGAATGTGTTTTTGAGGAGACGATAAGCTAAAGTGGCGGTGTTAAGGTTATCATCTTGTTCTTTCTCCGTCCTCTACTGAAATTGTGCTGTCCTTCACGGTCAAGTTCAAAATCCATTTTCACCACAATGATTCTCCCAGACTTCTTCTCAGCAACTCTTACTCCAACGTGGAGAGGGGAGGGGTGGTAAGGCCGGTTTCCCTAAATCATCCTTTTCTGCTCCGAGGCAGAAGCCGTGTTGTTCTTGTTTGCTCTTAATCTTGCGTCTGCGTTTTAACTAATTTTTCTCCAGTCAGTTCTAAGGGCTTTTAATGTCTTTTTCATTGAGGTTCCTCAGTTCCATCCTGCTAGTGCAGAGTGCCCCGGGATAGACAAGATACCCAGTAAATAAAACCAAGAAACCAGTTTTTCAAACCTACATTTTATTGTCTTAACTACCGAGAGAGAGAGAGAGAGAGAGAGAGAGAGAGAGAGAGAGAGAGAGAGAGAGGGGGGAGAGAGAGAGAGAGAGAGAGAGAGAGAGAGAGAGAGAGGAGAGAGAGAGAGAGAGAGAGAGAGAGAGAGAGAGAGAGAGAGAGAGACTTTGAACAAGGAGGAGTTAAAATTGGCTGGATGACCAAAGAAGTCATCATTTGGTTGAGGTTTTGTGGAAAGGGAACTTACAATTAAAAGGCAGCCTAGGAATGCATGAGAGTCCAGGACACAGCGTAGTGACATTTCATTTGTATTTTAAAGCTTATCTGAAGATCAGAACACGAAACAGCATGAACGAAAAATGAAAAATTTTTTTTTAAAAAAAAAGATACCATTGTGGCATCAAAATGTTCTTGTGGGAAGAATCAGGAATGTTCTGAAGGACATGTAAGTAAATAAACATCATGAATCAGTATGGAAAAATTATCTCATCAAGAATTCAGTTTCCTCCTAGTGACTTTGATGGTCTGCTTGAGTACACAAAGATGGATAGACACGCACACATGTGCGCGCGCACACACACACACACACACAAACCATATGACCCTTGTCACAGAATAGAGAAGTTCCGTTGGGTCAGGACGTCTTCATTTTTGTAGCAGGCCACGCAATCATTAATGGGATGTATGGATTTCAAACAACCCATCTTTCTGAGCGTGAATCTCATTCTTCATCATCTCTGTAATCATCCCAAAAGTAACGGTTATGTCAAAACTAGTTTTATCGTGAAGATAATACGTTCTAAAGCTTCGTCCATAGGGCAACAATGTAAAATGAAAAAAAAAAAAAAAGAGGTGATTGTTTTCATGTAGGAGCCAATGATGCTTTCACGGTGACCGGCTTTCACACGAGTGGTTTAGTCAGCCGACATAAAATGACATCCTCGTTTTTAGAATACACTGCCGATTGGGAGACTTTTCAAAGCAGAATAGCAATAGAGAGAACATGGCGAACTACCTTTCAACTGGATAAACTTTTCATGTCAATGCTAAGTGAAATTTTCCAGTATGTCCTCAGGTGTCATGAGGCACTGTTTTCAAAACATACAGACGAATGACTCGGCCATCTGCATGCTTTTATTCTTCTTTGTTTGATTTGTCGGGAAGGAGTCAGAGATAAGATGTGTTTGCGTTCCTTCCCCCGCCCTGTCACTCCTCACTCTGTCACCTGGGTCCCCCTGGTCTTTTCAGCCCTGCCCTTACTATTTTCAACAAATAAAGTTTCCACTATTTTCAACAAATAAAGTTTCCGTACTAACACAGTTGTAGCTTCGCAGTCCTGCGACCAGGATGAAGGATTTGAAAGGGATTTCTTCCTAAACTTCCAACTGTTCTTGAGAGTTTAGATCTCATCCCCCGCTGCCGTGCCAAGGCCTGTGATGATGGGGACCAGGTTTAATGGAGATGAGGTATAAACAAGAGGATGATGTTAACATTGTCCGGGAGGCTATTAGGTGAGGCAGGGCAGTGCCTGGGTTCCCATTTAAACTGAAAACCCGCCCAAAGTTAGTTTCTCATCCTAATAGGACTTGTTTTCACTCAGAAGCTTCCTACACAAGGAACTATTTCTCATTTTAAAAGTGGCTAGAAGCTCGGGTTTGATCCCAGAAATCACATAAAAAATGCTGGAGAAAGTGCTCTGTGCACATTTAATCCCAGTGCTTAGAAGTGGAGACAGCAAGATCCCTGGGACTCGCTCCTACCCAATGTAGCTACTTGGTGAGCTGCAGAACACCGAGGGATGCCTCAAGAAAAAAAAAAAAAAGCAGGTGACAAACCAGACAGCTCTTGCGTCACGCGAGGGGAAAGGTGAAGACTGACAGCTGGGGTTGCCCTCTGACCTCCACATCCCATGTACATGTACTCTGACCTCCATGGACAATGGCAAGAATGCGCCCTCCCAAACAAACGCATGCACACATACAACATACATATACATATATATATATATACACAAAAATTGTGGTTTTTAAAGTTTAATTACAGCACACGAAAAGCTGTTGATTTCATTTCCCTTCAAATATCACAAAGTAAATAGACTCAAACATTAAAGCAATTTAAAGCCACCACAAACAAGTTTTGGACAAACACAGTGATTCCGAGGAGCACAGGAGATAGGAACCGGCCTGGTGGGGCAGACCCACAACAGTGTCTCCGGGACTATCCTCACTAGAGGCCGGCAATGCCCGAAAGGGAGCTCTGCTTGCTGCCTTCTTCCTGTTTCTTCTGCTCAGTGAGAACCCTGCCTGAAGGCTGTGACTACACGGAAGGGTCAGAGGAGGCGCCTGGACACCTGGCTAGCCAACTGACGAGCTCCTGCTCCCGAATTTCACCCCGGTCTCTGTCAAAAGCCCTTTCAGAAGTCCCCAACCTCACAGATCGATAGTACCCCACTCCCAAACCCCTCTTGCCACACAGACTCGGACCCCACTCTTCCTCAGAAGCCCCTATAATAAAAACTCCCCTTCTGAAACTCACCCTCTGTGATTCTTGAATTCCATTCCTCAAATTCTTGAGACAAGAATCTAAAATCCAATGACTGAGATAAAGTTTTACGTGACGGTGTGTCTGGCCCCTAACTTCTGAGCTAAGCCCACGCAAGAGCCAAGAAAGCCTCCTCTGTGCTCAAAGACACCATAATATTCCCATATAAACCCTCTGGATTAGCACAGATAATATAGCGTGATCATATTTGTCCCTAAACAAAACCACTTAATTGTGGAGGAAATAAGATAACTGTCTTCATGTTCCTTGCCAGGGATGCTAAGCCAAGGTATTTTTTATACCTGTGGAAAGAACAAAGAAGCAGTCTATAAAGATCTGAAACTGGGCATTTCTTAAAAAAAGAAAGAAAGAAAGAAAGGAAAAAAAGAAAGAGAGAGAGAGAGAGAGAGAGAGAGAGAGAGAGAGAGAGAGAGAGAGAGAGAGAGAGAG